>NC_083869.1:134520000-134770000 GCF_032452875.1 Bos javanicus | reverse complement strand
TAAGATCCTAGAGACTTGAGAGTCTATGGCTTCTAAGACTTCATAAGTGACACTGAGGCTCCCCACGTGCTCTCTTGGATCACTTGTTTGGGGAAAGCCAGGGGCCACGTCATGAGGATGCTCAAGCAGTCCCCTGGGGAGGCCTGTTTGGTGAGGGACGCAGGCCTCCTGCCGACAGCCAGCCTGAACGTGCCCTGAGTGAGTGTATCATATTGGAACCGGCTTCTCCAGCCACAGTCAAGCCTTCAGATGAGCACAGCCCCAGCCAACAAACTGAGAGACCTCAAGCCAGAACTGCCTAGCTTCAGCTGCTCCCAAATTTCGGGCTTACGGACGCTGAGATGTTAAATGTTTGTTGTTGTTTTAAGCCACTAAACCTTTGGATAACAGAAAGTTTCCTTACTGAATCGGTCATTGCTGTGGGTGACTGATTGCTTGATTCCAAGGGACCTCTGAGAAGCTTGTAGAACATGTCTCAAGACTGTCTGCCCAGGGGGAGAACGTTTACCCAGTGGCTTCCGTATCCCACTGTCCAGAGGGTGCCTCCTGGGCACCGATGCTCCCGCCCCTGTTGGTTGCACAGGTGTGTGTGCCACGCGGGTCCTCGTGGGATCCCATGTCACGGAGAAAGGAAAGCTCTGGGCAGGAAGCGGGTGGACGTGGCCAGGCCTGAGGTGAGGTACCTCCGGGTGGCACCCACGCCAAGCTGGTTGAAATCTGTGCAGAATGCTCGTCACAGTGGTAGCTGGAGTAAGAGGTGGGGCTTCTGAAAGGATATGAACTGGGGGCCCAAGATGTGCCTGGGATGCTGTGTCAATCAGGGAGGCAGTGAGTGGTGAGGGGGTGAAGGTGAGAATGAGGAGCTGAGTGGATGATGGGCAGTGAGTGAGCAGGTGAACAGATGAGTGAGTCCACGATGCACGGGCCATCCACCTGCCCACAGAGAGGAAACCCACCCTCCTTGTCCACTGGGGCAGCCCTGGCACCGTCAGGGGCTGGAGGTACACGGGCGGCCTTGCTGCCCAGTCCTGGCAGGGTCCTCCTGGGGGAGGAAGGCCCTTTGATTTGCTCTTCACAGAAGGGGGGGCTGTGGGCGCTGAGTGCTGGCGCCAACCCCTGGGTGAGCGGAGCTGCGAGGGCCAGGGTGGGGGCGCCGGCAGGGCCTCTGGCTGGCTGCGGGCACGCGCAGAGCTGGGCTGGAGGGAGAGCCTGCAGGGCCTTTTCTCCCCGGCTGCATCTTGCTAGAGAAGTGACCCCGTCTTCTAGAGGCAGACAGGAAAACCGCAGACCTTGAAGGCGTTTTCCACCCTGGACACTGGGCAGGCAGGACCCACCTGTCACTGGGCTGGAAAGGCCAGGCATTTGGGGGGTTCTGGGGATGAGTGACTCGTCTCTGTGGCCACGTGACCCAGCATCTCCTCCTCCCCCTTCTTGCAAAAGACGGCAAGTAGTGGCTGACCACGCTTACAGTCCCTGTGCCCAACACGTGACCGCGATTGTCCCCATTCTACAGACAGAGGAAATGAGCCCCGGGGAGAGGACGTGACTTGCTGGAGGTCACGGTGCTACGTGCCTGTTCCCATTTATACCTGGACAGAGAGGCTCTAATGCCAGTGACTCTGAGAGGGAAATGAGATGCAGGACGATTCTAAAATGGTAGCCAGAGCCCCAGATCAGAACCTGGAGACGCGGTCTGATGCAGGCTTGCCCCTCACTATGATATCCTGGGCACGTAATTCCTCCTCTGACCCTCAGCCTCCACGATGGAGGAGGTGGGTGCTGGGCTGCATATGCGATGTCGTCCTTTGACGGGATCCCTGGCCAGGGATTGCAGTGCAGTGGCTAACCCTGCATTTATTAGGCACTTACACAGCGGGATGAGCCATCACACAGGCTTCCTTCCTAACAGTTCTGGAAGGCTGGCATGACTCAGCTCACTTTACAGATGGAGAAGCAGAGGCTCGGAGGGGTTAGAGATTGGCTAACTTGCCCCAAAGACCCAAAGCTGCTCAAGTATGGAAACATGATTTGATAGATCCCTCTTCTAGCCACCAAGCCGCAGCATCCTAAGAAAAAACTTTCATTTTCTGCTGTTAATGGTGATAAACATCAACAGCTCCCACTTACTGGCATCTCCTCTTTGTCAGGTATTATTCTGGGATTTTAGGTGCGATGAACATCTCTGTATTGGTTTAGACCTGTTCATTTGCAAGTGAAGAAATCCAGCTCAAATTGGCTCCAACAAAATGATCTTTATCGGCTCACATGATTGTCAAATCCCGGGTGGATCCCTGGACAGCCGTGTCTAGGGGCTCAACCCTGTCTTCTGTTTTCTCCACTGCATTCTGCTCCACTCCCTCCCCTTCTCTGTGCCACTGCCTTCCCTCCCACCAGAGCGGGGCTTTCCCCATGTGGCTGCCCCCAGAGTCCCATTCTCCTGGCTTAATCACCAGCGTGGAACAGGGGCTGTCTCTCACCCAGTGTAGACAGAAGAGCTCTGCCTGGCTTTCCCTGGAGCATAAGCCCACCCTGGGCGGATCAGCATTTCCAGGAGGTGTTGGTGTTTCCAGGCAATGGGATCACATGCCCACCCCTGCAGAGGGGGGGGCAGCCCCACTTGAATCGTTAACGCCGGCACAGGAAAGACAGCACATGCCCAGTCAGTCCCGCTGATCCTCATAGACCCGTGGGGAAGGCGCAACGACAGTCTGCAGTTTATAGGGGAGGACACAAAGGGTCAGAAAGAAAGAATCGACCGTCCTGGCCACACGGCCAACAGGCAACCATGGCCGCCTCATCCAGACTCACTGATGGGCGTTGAGAGGAACGTGCTCACTGGGATGGGACGGATTCAGAGTTATTGAGCACCCACCATGTGCAGGGCTGTGAAGAGGAGCAGGACATGCAGCCCGGGCCAGCGGGGCATCTCCAGCGCCCCCGGGGAAGTGAGTTAGGAAACAACCACGGATTCGAGCAGGAGGCAGAGGCCGCCGGAGCGGGGCTGTCGGGCGGCTGGAGGGGACTCATTGCTAAGCGAGTGGTACAGGCAATAATTGCCTGAGGATTTCAGAGGACGGGGGAACTGTGGGCTCCAGTCAGGGGAGCATTTCTGAAAGAGACAGACCCTGAGCTTGGGCTTGAAGGATGGACGGGGGACTTGCAGAGGCAGTGACGAAGGCCCTGAGCCTCCCACGTGGGCCAAAGGAGGTGCTCCCCAGGAACTTCTGGCTGGGCAATTCTGTGGTTTAGGAAAAAGTCCCTGGGCCCTGTTTATAAACCTCACAAGTCCCCTCACCTCGGCCGTGATCTAGTTCAAACCCCAGCTCTGCCACCAGTGAGCTGTGTGACCTTGGGCAGGGTGCCTCTGAACCTCAGGCTTTTCCTTCACAAACGGGGAGATAGGATTCCTGCTCCTACCTCACCAAGTCTTTGTGAGGATGGGGTGAGATTAGGTGCATGAAAGTGCCTCGGGGAGCCATGAAATGCTTATAAGTAGGAGTGGTGGTTAGAGCTGGACAGGTCCAGTGTGCTCATTCTTAGCTGGGGGCCCCGACAACGTGTCAAGGATGGGTTGCTGTTTTCCGCTCCCCTGCCTGGAGCCTGGGGCTTGATTTTAGCATGGCACAGGGTGTAAAAAGGTTTGAATCTCCTGCTTCCACAATCTGCCACTGCTGCTTACTATTTGTCGTACCTCTGGGGGACTCCTACCTCTACTAAGCCCCAGTGTGAGCGTGTAAAGAGATAACACGTGTGAAGTGCCCAGCACAGTGCCTGCCTTAGAGTAGGTGGCTTTACTTCCAGTGCGGTTTCCCTTTGGGGGTGCCGTTCTCAAAGCACTTACTTTATGCCCGGAAGCAGTCTAGCGCCAGGGAAATGGAGTGCACCTATCGGCCAGATCCAGGTCACAGGACCCGCCCTGAGCCTGGAGGAAGGAGCTGGCTCTGCTCAAGGCCAGGGTGTTTACTCACAGCTACTGCAGGGGGTCAGCAAGTGACTGCTCATGGCTTGCTTCTGTGCTCCCCACAAGCTGAGAACAGGGTTTTTTTTTTTTTGCGTTTTAAAGGGCTTAATAAAAATAAAAAGAGTATGCTACAGAGACTATGTGGCCTGTGAAGCCTAAAATAGCTGGCTCTTCCTCTGCAGACCTGTGATCCATTTAGCTGTGAACACACCCAGCCGGCTTATTCTTCCAAAATCCAGCATTTAGTGAGTCTAACAAGAGGGCTCCTCACTGTGTCAGGTTGGTTCTGACTAAATAAAGGTTTGGGGACGTGTGTCAGCCAGGCCCCAACCAGAAAAACAGAAACTGCTCTAAGAATTTAAACTGGGGTGGGAAGGCTGCCTTAATACAAGGAACTGGCATTCACCGATGATGGAAGGGCTGAAAACTCAAACGAGCGAGGGAGGGTGCCACCACGCCCCGGCTGGAGAGATCAGGAGGATGGGGTGTTCCTGGGTCCAGGGTCCAGGGGAGCTGGAAGCCCAGCATCCTGTCCAGTGGGCACTAGCGCCCTGGGGAAAGGCAGCTGCTTCCCCGGGAGCGGCCTGCGTAGAAAGTGAGGGGAGAAGAGCCTTGGTTGCTCCCTGCCTCCGTTCTTTCCTTTCCCAGCAGTGTCTCCGCTTGGCACTCCTCTGCTTTCTGGATCTGCACCCGGGGGGCCCTGATCAAATGAGCGAAGGGCAAACAGGCCCAGGATCAGCCAGGGGCTGTAAGCAGATTCTGCCAGCTCAGTCCCTCTGAAGGCCATTGACAAGCTCAATGCCTGAGGCAAATACGTCTGCAGAGGTATAGATATATAGTTCTCCGGGTATGTGAATTTGCTCAGTGTTCAAGTTCATTGCTGGGTCCACCTTGGTGGCATATATTCTGTGAGTTATGTGTCCTCGTTCATGGCTGCTAATTTGGAGTCAGCATTCAGCTTCTATTTAATTACTCTGAAGTGGTCTTGCCCTGGTTCTCAATATTCCTATCGTTCTTTCCCTCTTTGAGGAAAAGAAACAGTTTTCCAGCTTTGCACATTCCCTGAACCTCTTCTCGACGTTTTCATACCCAGGTATCACTCCAAACCACCTTCTCGACTCTTGTCTGCAGACTGCGTGTACCATTAGTTTCCTTTTCTCAGCTCTATTTTTGAACACATTAATAAATCTCAGCACAAGTACAACTTTATATCACTGCTGTAAATAGAAACTCAGGATCATATGCCATCAATATAAATAAATACCATGGAACTAAATCACTGTTAATTAAATTCTGCCTGCAGCTTTGGCAAAGGCCGTGAGTATGAGGATCTCGGTGAAAAAGGGAAAATGTTAAAAATAAAAAGGAGAGGTGTGGAAGAGCAGCATTAAGAGACCTTCTCCTCGGTGTCATCACAAGGACCGGAACAGAACCGGAAATGGTTAGGTTGCCCCTCCCGTGACTTGACGTTATTGAGGGCACTGTCATCTTGCTTTCCACCTGTGGTCACGCTGAAATCACACTAAACCTCTCAACCAGGGAGACACCTCCCACACCCTGGGGAGCCCAACATAAGAGCTTACTTTTCCCCACACGCTCTGTTAATCTCTCCTCTAAAGTTTTATTATCCATCCCCCGGCATGTTTATCAGAGTCCTTCTGTACAACTCCTCCATTTTTGACACTTTAAGCTTTGGAATCTCCAATGAGGTCAATGGATGTTCAAAGACACTCCGCATTCCTTTATTAATTAACCAACATCCAGAAACCAGTGAAATTCCTATCAATACTTATACCAAATAAGGGCAGAGACAGCTCACGTTTACTCTCCCATCTTGTGAAAATTCAAAGTTTGTTTTTTAAAAACATCATTTTAATGATTAAGTTATGAACAGTTACTTATAAATAGTTACAACTTGCCTGTCATCTGTGTCAACATTTATGACTTAATGACACGGTTTTTATGCTATTACTGGTGTTTGTGGATGTTTGTCTACCTGATGGCACTCTTCAAGAAACGTATCTGAGTTAATTAAAACGTGTGCCTAAACATACTTATATAATATCATGTTATAGAGTATATTGTAATTATATACATACTATTCCTGAAGTATTTGCCAAGTGTCAGGGTCTAAGTGACGGACTTCACACGGCCTTATTTCTCACAGCAGCCCCGTAGGGGTAGATATACTATCACCACCCTCATGGTTCCAGAAAGAAACTGAGGCTCAGAGAGGTCAAGTCACTTGCCCAAGGTCACAGGCTGCCAAGCCTCAAAACTCAGGTTGAACTCAGACTTGTCTGATCCCAGAGCCGATGGTCAAACCTATGGCATGTCATTGCTTCTGTCACGGGGTTCCACTTCCTCCTGTTGGAAAACTGAGGCCAGAGCAGGTACCAGCCTTGCTGCAGTCTCATTTCTGCTACCTGTGTCTGTGGAGAAGCCAACCCTCCACCCTCCACTGCCCTTTCCCGGGCACCTCTGACCCCTGCAGTTCCTGGTATGGAACAGTGCCTGGGCTGTCCATCTGGTCAACCACACCAGCAGGACTCGCTGATCAACTGAAAATATTACTGCTATTTCTTCTAATTCTCCTGTCTTTTCTTCTGAAGAGAGTGCAGAGCTTTCCCCCCCACCTCTGCAGGTCCTAATGTGATTATTTGTATAGCATACAAACATACCAATGTACATGATTTTGAATTATGGGGTTTCCAGGATAAGCTGTATTTAAAACAACAACTCCATTAGTCATAGCTGGAGGAGACTGGAATAACATCATCAGGCCTTCTGCCGAAGTTTTCAGTGGGATTCCATTCCCTGATGTTTTAGGTTGATTGTGCCTTCATTTAGATTCAACAGATACTTAGCGTTTGGCCTACAAGTGCAAATCCCAGGGCCAGGCCTGGCTGGGTCAGCACACAGAGAAGCAAAGCTCCCTGGTCATGAGAGCCCACAGCCTGCTTCCTTCCTTGCTCTCTCCCTCCTCCCTACCTTCCCTCCTGCCTTCTCTTCTTCCCTCCTTTCTTTTCCCCCTTCTCTCTTTTCTTCCTCCCTCCTCTCTTGAACGCCTCCCTTATTCCAACAGGTTTTGGGTTCCAGTATGTCCCGAAGACCTTGCTAAGTCCCTCACACAAAGATAAATCACAATCCCTTTCATGAAAGAGCTATCAGTTTACTCAAGTTGAAGGTTCGGAGCTAGAGGGGTCCTTTTACAGTCCTGCCAACACCTTGTTCTAAGGTTGGACGAGCAGAGTAGCCAGAGAGGCGAGGTGACCTCCCCAGGGTCACCCTGACGGAAGGTCGCGGCTCTGGGACTCGTGCTCAGATTTCCAGAATCTTCAGACGTTGCTCTTCTTACCACAGTAGGGAAAACGTTTTCAGGAGCTGTTGTGATGTCGGGAATTAAAGTGATACCATGTCCCTTGAAAGACTGGCCGTGGCAAATAGGAGATAAAAGATCACCAGTGAGCTAGCAACTGAAACCCGTGTGTTCAGTCGTTAGGGTTACAGTGCCGTGGGGGAGGGCATTCCAGCCTTCTGCTGGCGGTTCTGGAGGATTCTGCTGGCGGTTCTGGAGGATTCTGCTGGCGGTTCTGGAGGATTCTGCTGGCGGTTCTGGAGGGTTCTGCTTCTCCCTTCATCACAGTGGCCACTCTGGACCTTTAGGCGCTCCCCACTACAAGGTCTGAAAAACCCTGGGGAATCGTCCCCGAGGAGGGCTCTCTACTTTGACACTTTTGATTGTCCCACCTTCTCTTAGATCATGGCTCATTCATGGCCTCTGACCTTGGCACAGAGCCTGCCCCGTATTCTACACTATTCTTCATCAGGAGTCAAGCCCCTAATGCCAGGCACATTCTAGCCTCTCCCTTTGAGAGTACCTGGTCTTGGCAGCTGGGCCATGTGGGCACCGGGAAGAGCCTCAGCATCCAGCTGAGGCCTCCTCTGTGATTCCTTGTCCGGGCAGCCAAGGTCAGCTGCTGGCAGAATGACCTGGGATGCATCCTGACAGGCACTTCCTGTGTGAAACCCTGATCACTTACGGCTCGCCTGCTGTTCCCATGGCCCCTGCCATTGTCCCCGAAGGGCTTCAGTAGCGTTCCTCCAAACCCTTGGGTCTGCAGCCTCCTTTATCCCTACCCCAGTGTTCCAGTTATGCCCGAATGTAAGCAACAGAAATCCACAATTTCACTGCAGTAAGTGATGTGCAGGCCCAGTGAATTAAGACGAGGTGGCTGTGGAGCTGGCTCAACCTTGAGCAGCTAACATATCCACTCTGTGCCTCAGTTTCCTCTTCTGTAAAATGGGATGGTCAGTGGACCCACCTCACACAGCTGTTGGGAGAACTAAATGTTGGTTCACGGGAAGTCCTTGGGACAATAGCGTGCAGTAACTGCATGGCTTTGGTTTTCAGGGTTATGTTCGCCGCTCTGTCCTGTCCTGTCGGGTAGCTCAGTCCCTCCCTCTTGGCGGCTTAGGTCTGATTCTGCAACCCAGATCCAAACACCTTGTTGCTAGGGCCATCAGTGACCGCTCATGATGATTCTCTGATGCCCAGATTCACAGAAGATGCAGCCATTCCTGAGCTCCTACTATTCGCAAGTCCCCGTGAGGCACAGCACCTCCAAGACTTTGGGTGACTCAGCTCACCTTTCTGTGCCTCGCCTTTCTCGGGGGGACAGGCCTCTCCATAGTACTTGCCCTCATCGCTGCTGTGAGAGGTTCCTGGATTAGTTATGCAGGCTCACAGTAAGCCTGCAGGGATGAATGCAAGCACCGAGGACTGCTGTGTGCAATCCCGTGGGCGTTCAGAGGAATATTAGCTATGGTCCCCGAGTAAGTAAGTAAGGGAAGCCGCTCAGTCGTGTCTGACTCTTTGCCACCCCATGGACTGTAGCCTACCAGGCTCCTCCGTCTGCAGGATTTTCCAGGCAAGAATGCTACAGTGGGTCGCCATTCCCTTCTCCAGGGGATCTTCCCAACCCAGGGATGGAACCCAGGTCTCCCACGTCGTAGGCAGATGCTTTAGTGTCTGGGCCGCCAGGGAAGCCTTATGGTCCCTGTCTTGGGTTCAAGTCTTCACATCTCCCACTCCCTCTGGTCTGACTTGCCTGCTTCCCTAAATCCAAATCGGGCGCCGTGCCCTGCTGTGCTCTCGCTCCCACGCTGGGTGGCTGGCTTGTCCCTCCTGTGTGTCCACCACTTAAGTTGCCGGAGGGTTTCTCTACTCTCACGGCTGCGTTATGCTCAGGGCCTCCCGAATTGTGATAATTCCCAACAGCTCCCTTTTATGGAGAGTTTGTCACGTTCCAGAAATTGCGCTGAGTAGTTTACAGAGATTACCTCATTTAATCTTCACAGTGACCCTAGGAAGTAGATCATGTGATCCCTATTTTATAGACGAGGACACTGAGGCTCAGAGAAGTTATGACGTTTGCCCGGGATGCCTGAGTCCTGCGTGCCAGAGCTGGGATTCAGACGATCAAGGCCTGAGGTCTCATTCTTCAGGTGCCCTGGATTTCTCATCTGGTACGCTTCCTCCTGCAGACCTCGTTGCCTGGCTCCCGGGAAGGCAGTCTGCCTCTATCACGCGCATCCCTGTGATCGGGAGGAAGACCACTCCCCAGGACCTGCAGGTTCACCTTCCCTTAGGCTGAAGAGCTTTCTGAGTGCGCCCCTGACCCGACCTCCTGCAGGCCCTGCCCTGACCCCTCCTGACCCTGACCCTGGCCTCCCCTGAGCTGACCTCCTGCAGGCCCTGCCCTGACCCCTCCTGACCCTGACCCTGGCCTCCCCTGACCCGACCTCCTGCAGGCCCTGCCCTGACCCCTCCTGACCCTGACCCTGGCCTCCCCTGACCCGACCTCCTGCAGGCCCTGCCCTGACCCCTCCTGACCCTGACCCTGGCCTCCCCTGACCCGACCTCCTGCAGGCCCTGCCCTGACCCCTCCTGACCCTGACCCTGGCCTGCCCTGACCCGACCTCCTGCAGGCCCTGCCCTCACCCTCCTGACCCTGACCCTGACCCTGGCCTCTCCTCTCACCTCCTGAGGGCTGTCCCTCTCGGACGCAGTCACGTTCTTCCGTGGCTTTCTCGTCCTGCTTTCTTTTCTCAGCACACACTGTTCTCAGGGCTGATGGTTTATGCCTCTTTAAGTGCACACTTTCTAAAGAACCCATGTGGGACCCGTGTGGCTCTGAGACCAGGGGTCCCCAGAACACAGAAGAATGGCGAGGGCTTCGGCATCTCGTAAGACAATTTGTCGACGTGTATTCCAGTAACCCACACTCTGTAAGCTGGTCCCCAGAAAGGAGTTCCTTGGTCAAAAGCCTCAGGGAAATTCCACATTGACAACTTCTTGAGAAACCTCAGGGTAAGCTAACTGGTGTGATTTTGTTGAATTTAACTTTTCCCAAATGCATTTGACTACTGGACTCTGCTTTCTTCCTTTGTGACTTTTAGTTAACATCCCGAAGAAGCTCTAGGGCAAACCTTGATGTGAAATAGCCATGCCTCTTTAAACCACCTCACCCTTGCCTAAGAACTGACTCAGCTTCAGGGCCCATGAGAATCCCAGCCCTCCCAGGAAGTTTTTCTTGATTCCTTCGGCTAGAAACAATCTTTCCTTTCTAGGAATCTTCATGTCAGGACTTTCATGAATGACTCTGGAGCAGGTACTGGGTGGCATGCTGTTGAGATGCACTTTGACTCAGATGCATGTCTGAGTCCTGCCTGATACTGCTGCTACGGGCTGGGTGAACCTGAACAGATTTCCTCAACTTCCTGGAGCTCCATGTGTAACCGTCTCCTTATCTACAGCACAGGATAAGAAGTTAATCCACGTGCGACATTTTCCCGTGAACAGCTCAGCAGACTGGTGGCACGGAGTGAGTGTCTGACGGGTGACTGCTGCTGCTATCACCGGTGTCGTTACTATCACCACCGTTGAGCTGCGTGCTGAGCTCAGTCGTGTCTGACACTTTGTGACCCCGATTCGAGGTGTCCGTATCTATTCAGTGAATTGAGTTGCAGTCCATGCCAGGACCCCAGAGGGCCATTTGGAGCGTGTCCTCAGCCACAGAGATTACCCTGAGGGTCAGCAGCACTGACCTCTCTTAAATCCCCCTCTGAACCCTCATTTTGGGCTGAGGAGATGCTCTGACTCATGAGTAGAGAATGGAGGGTCTCATGCCTTGAGTCAGATCCAAGGATGAGACTGGGTTTGCAGGCTGGGCTCCTCTCATAGGGCTGCCAAGCCCTCCCCCTGTCCACGCGAGGCTGGTGTGGGTTAATGAGTCTCTCTCCCTGTAATAATCTGATCAATGGCTCCTCCCTACGCTGCTCCTCGATGGAACCTCTAGGTCCTTTCTTTGGCTGGTTCCAGCCTAGTGGAGACCTCTGAATAGACCATTATTGCTTAATTACTGGCTAAATGGTCTCATTTGTTCTCCATTTGTCAGCGGTGAGTCCCACCAGGGCAGCCAAGAGAATTTTGAAATTTCTCATCAAGCTCTGGCTTTAGGAAGTGAAGACACCTGGGTCTCCTTCCTTTCTGCTGGCGTCTGGCGACACTGGGCACAGACCTGGGGGAGCAGCTCCTGGAGCTGGTGTTGGTGCCTCTTCCCACAGCGTCTCCACAGCTTTCTTTGCTCTCCTTGCTTTTTGCTTGTCCCCCCACCCCATTTTTGCCTTGGCCTCTCCACTCTTTCAGCCCAGCATGGTAGAATGAACTTGAACCCTGCAACCATGAAACCTGAGTTTGAAGTGCACTGGCCACCTGTGTGGCTGAAAGTCCGTATTTCCATACGCAGAGTGCACACTTCACAGAGGCACACCGAGCGTGGCTCGAGAGTGACTTCCCACCGTCGGCTGCCGTTGTGTATGTCGCACACTTACGAGCTTTAATTATGCTTTTGTAGCATACATGGTACATCTCATACTTCTGTGGCCCTTTCATAGGGCCTCTCACAAAGCTGAGGAGTCTGGCTCAGGTCCCCCTTTCAAGCCGGCATTATCTTTTGCTCCTTCCCCACCACTCATCTTCTTTCTCCTGCAGTGTTCCACATGGACGCTACGGGTCCAGAGCGGGAGGTTTTTGGATTTCAATAATGTTGTTAAAAAATCTTCTCTGTGCTCTTTTTTCTATGTGAAAAAATCAACTTGCTAATAAATAGTTAATCTGAAGTGCAACTGAGTACATGGCCTGGGAAGGGGCTGGCTGGTCACCCCCATTATGTAAAGCTGGGCATTAAAGCCTGTTTACAGTTGGTTTCCATAGGAGGCCGACTCCACGATTAGGCTTGGCGTGCAGAATGTGTGTTAGGAAGTGCTCTTGGGAACAGTGCCCATGGAGAGAAGGGAAGCAGGGCTGGGCAGAGGGAGGCTTTGAGCTGGGACACAGTCCCCAGATGACCTTGGCCAGCCAAACCTGGGACGATGTTTGCTTCAGAGTCTGCCCAAGTTGGGGGTGAGATGCTAGGTCTCTATGCCAGTGGGCCCCTCTGGGGAGGGGGCCATACTTGGGAGAGGTGACTCAGCCGAGGACATCCCTGAGGGCCTGGGAGTCAAGGACTGTGAGTGAGTAGCCTTCCCAGGAGCTGGAGCCAGCCCTCCATTTCTTCCTGAAGGACATTCTGGGTGTTGCCTTACACAGTCTGCCACCGAATGCCTCCTGTAACCTAGGGCTGCCCTGACCTTCCTCTAACCTAGTCCTGCTTCTCCTGGCTCTGGACTTCCAGGCCCCACTCCCTGTGTGCGGCATCTTTTGTCTTCAGGGTCCTGGTTGCTGTCCCTCAGACCCAACCCAGCAATCAGAGGTGGCTTCTAGGTGCCTGAAGATTTCTTATCCTTATCTCTGGGCTTTACTCTGACTCCAGGGCACTCTTTTCTAGAGGAAGAACATAAGTCCCTTTCTTCATCAGCCTGGATTTTTGCACTTATGGAAGGGAGCCATGTCACCAATCATGCAAAGCAGCCGATAATGCAAAATCGTTTACATCTGTCCTTCAGCTGCATTGCGTGATTACAAGGGGGTGGGAAAGTGTGATGGAATTAAGTGTGTGCTCTGGATCCAGCCTGCCTGACTGTGTATCTTGGCTCTACCACTTACTACACAACCTTGGGAAAGATTCTCAACCCTGCTGTGCCTCAGTTTCCTAAGCTGTAGCAAAGAGGTTTGAGGATGGTACCTATCTCATAAAACTGTTGTCCGTGCTACATAAACCATTAGATGCCATGCCTTCAGAGCAATGCCTGATACACAGTAACAGCTCAAGAAATAAGCTTTGATGTTTGCCCTGAAGTAAAGTTTGATAGAGTTTTGCTAAAATGTACTTGTTACTTGGTGTCATCCTCACTTAATTGAGGTTGGTCTGGAAAAGTTTCTGTGGCAGAAGAAATTGTCCTGACCTTAAAGAATTGCCATGGATGTCCTGCCAGGTAGAGCAGCTCCAGACAGGACTCCCAGTAGGCAGGGCAGCTAAGAAGAGAATTCAGCACCATGGACAGACCCCATACCTTTCCCTCAATGCTGTTTTCTTCCTCCGGAGGACAAGAAAACGTACCAACTCAGTCAGCTGCCATTTCCCAGGCTTCTTGGCTAGCTAAGGGCCCAAGATGCTTTTAGTCCAGCGATTCTGAGGTTGCCTGTCTTGATTCCCGCAGGAGCAGTAGACAGAGAACTGAAAGGGCCCGCGAGGGGGGGGGTTCTGTGGCCACATGTGCTTGGGGGTGGGGACACTGAGGGTGGGCCTTCTTCCCTGCTCTGGGATGCCCTTTCTTCATCTGTATAGCAGAGTGTGACTCCTCAGAATCCGGCAGGCCTTGGGGCATGGTGGGCCTCTGGGGATGGAGGTCATGGATCCCTGGGGCCAGCAGAGGGCAGCCTCTGTCCTGTGTCCACCCTCAGGGCAAGGTTTTCTAACTGGCACCTCCCGGGACACCACAGAGGATCTCTGAGAGCAATGGAGTGAGTGGAGTCTTTGCATCCTGAACATCCCTGCTCCAGACCTCGTTCCTCCCTTACTCACTTCTCCAAGCCCTGGGCCCTCTGGCTTTCATCAGAGCAGGTGGGGCTGATGCTACGCCTTTGAGATGGAGGTTTGTCCTGCTTTTCTCTCTGATCTTGAGCTACTGCCTGTTTCCGTGGCACCTCCCTTCTTCCCCTAGAGGACTATGCTGCAGGGCTTGGGGAGCAAACACAAGGCCTTTCCTCCTTCCACCACCCCTCTAGTCTCCACTTCAGAATACTCTGAGCTGGCACCCAGAATAAGCATGGCAGTGGGGTAGGATGGAAGGTGATGCTGTGGCTTGGTTCTCATCCTGTGGTTCTAGTTCTGTCCTGGAGGAGCTTGTGCTTGCTGGGAGCAGGAGATACAATTCTTCAAGTCACAGGAGATGAAGAAGAGTGGAAGAGAGTCCCAAGACATGAGGCGCCTGGGCAGCTGCATGATTCCTGTTGAGCACCTGCCCTGGACCAGGCACACATTGAACCTACAGCCTGTGATGCCAATACTGACACTGTTATTGTGAGAAAGCCAGTGGAGAGGCTGAAGCTTCTACTGAAGGTCACGTAGCTAAGAAGTGGAAAAACCAAGCTTCAGTGTCTGGTTGACCCCGTAGGTGACTTAGAGTGATGTCTAAGTGGGGAGGAGCCTTGGGCAGGAGTCAGCCAAACGGGGCTCCGATTTCAGTTCTGCCCCTGAACTGCAGTTGTGTGACCTTGGACAAGAAATTCTGTCTCCCTGGACCTCAGTCTCCCCATTTGAGAATGGAAGGATGGGACTAGGATGCTCTCTAAGGATCCTCCAGCTTTAAGTGTCTATGAATAGACTCTCCCTGGGCCTAATGCTTTTTAAAAACTACTGGCAAGAACTCACATATGCACAAGCCCAGCCTTATGTATAAATGGAGTAGGCGGCAGCCTGTATGGTGTGAATGATGGCTGCTGGGAAGGGTCCCTGCTTAAAATATCTCAGTCGCTCATCCCGCTGCCAAAGTGCTGGAGTCTCATCACTCTGCAGTCGTGCCTTCCGCGAGTCCCTATTTCAGAATGCCAATATGTCGGGAGGCCTAACAGATTATGTTCTTTCTTTCTAGGAGGAAGGGAACTTTTGATGGGTATTGAAATTTGTTTGCATTTCCTGAGTTCAAAATAATTTTCCTTTGGGTGAGAGTAGGCTTCCTGTGGCAGACGGGGATAGTCTAGAGCCTTCCTTCAGTTAAATGGGGTGGGGGCCGGGTAGGGAATTAAGAAGGGCAGCGGAAAGATGCTGGCTACTTCATGAAGCATCTCAGGTCTTGGCTCCAGATGGATCTAGGTCTGAGTCCTGGCTGTGGTGTGACCTTTTGGTCCATGAGGTGACTTCCTCCCTCCCCAAACCAAATCCCTCCATCCTCTGGGACTCAGCATACACTGACTGTTGGAATGTCTTCTTCCAGAGGAGGTGCATCTGGCCCAGCAGCAGCCCCACCAAGTGGACATGCTCCCAGGAGAGGCCCGGAGGCTGGTGCCCAGGAAATGTCCCCCGTCTCTCCTTGCTCCCCTGGCGAGCTCAGCTCTGCACCTCTCCCTTTCATTTCAGCAGCCTCAGTGGCTGACGGATGTGAAGTCGTCATCCTCTTTCCCCACCCAGCATCACCAACACGGCCACGCCACGCACCCTCCGGTCTCCAGCAGGCTGGAGGCAGTTTCTGAGAGGTGATGCTCTGGACCTCTGTAAACTGAATAACAGTAGCCTCTGCCCCGCACGGCCCTGCAGCACAGATAGGACTCGGTGTGCTGGCACGTGACGGGCGTTTGATGCATGTTGGTGATACCCCAACCCTTTCTGTCCTCAAAGCTCTTGTGTTGAAGATGAAGAAAGAACTGTATGGTGAGCTTGAACCTGAGCCGTGGTTCTTAATTACAACCTTTCGGTCCATTCAGCCCTAGGAACGGCAAGTCTACAGGGGCACTGTTTGTGATCGGCGCACAGTAGGTGCTCGGCTGACTGTGCCGTGCTCAGAATCGCACCCACGTCCTTCCCGAGACCCCTCTAGCCCCTGCTGCCCCTGCCCAGATCTCTGACCTCATCTCTGACCTTTCCCTCTTGCTCGTCCACCTTCACTAACCTGGACCTTCCTGCTCTTCCTGGAGCAAGCTGGGCGTGCCCCGACCCGAGTCTTCAGCCGCTCCTGCTCCTCTCTCTGACATGGTCTTCCCAGGGGTCTCTGTGATTCGTTCTCTTGCTCTGTTCGCATCTCTTTTAAGTGTCATCTCAGTCAAGACAGCTTCCCTGACCACCCCGCCATGCCCTGCTTCAAAGGTTTGCCTCTCCACTGCGTTCCCTTGTATGTCTTTGCTTGTTTGCCAGCTGCGGTCTAACTACATTAGTAACAATGTGCACAGTGCAGTCTCATTTGCTGCTGCGCCCTCAGGACCTAGAGCAGTGCCCGGCTCGTCGAAGGTGCGCAGTAAGCATTTACTGCTTGAACAGATCAGAGTGAATACACGTGTGAGACAGTGTGTTCAGATCCGTTGTTTCCTAACACACCTGCTGCAGATCTCTTGAGGGTGCACAGGCTGTCCAGGGCTTCCAGAACTACCCTTGGCTGTTCAAAGAGAGTAAAGGCGGTCAAGTATTTCCATGTGGATTAAAAGCACATTGGTTATAGCTTAATAGATGGGGTTTGTCCTGCAATAATTTATTCAGCAATCATTTAATTGATCGCTTATTATGTGCCAGGCACAACGCCAACCATTAGGATTATGCTGCTGAGAGAGAGAGAAACATGTTCATGCCGTTTGAGACTTGTGATATTATTGGGGAGCCAACAGTATTCAGAGTGGGGTCCAGGGATGCCTGCTGTGGAAGGATCTCTGAGTCACCTTCAGATGGTCCTGACACAGCCCCCTCTGTTCAGTCTGAGAACGAATCTGCCTCCTGAGATTTCACCCCTCATCCGTGTTCTACCCCAGTCTCCGTCTTCCGTCTCGGGAGACCTTTATAAAGATGATCCTTAAGAACGTCTTCCTCTTTCCTGTTCTGTGGCTTTCTGGGAAGGAGGCAGGGACACAGAGGCATCGAGCGACCCTGAGTGTGGAGAAGCTGGGACGCCGGGGGGCAGCCCAGCACGGAGCCCAGGTAAGCGCAGGCCAAGCCATGCTGGGGAGGCTGGACCTCCCTGCTGTCCGTGTGGGGCGATGGTTCTTCCCCTTCCTCAGCATCCTGGCACCACAGGCAACGGGCTGCTTTCCCTCCAGGGAGAGCCAGGCTGAGTGCCAGCTCATCAGGAACAGCTTCGCAGCCTCCTGGAGCCCGGGCCGGGTGGGGTGGGGGTGGGCGTGCTGGCGACGCTGGGCGCTGGGCGGGGGAAGAGCATGTGAGCGCTAGCCCTTCAGTCGCTGACAGGCCGCTGGAAGGGGAGGGAGGGTGCTGAGCTGGGTTTGCCAGGAGGACTCAAGGGAGAGGCAGTGGCATTTCCTGGGCACCAGCCTCTGGGCGTCTCCTGGGAGCTCGCCAGCCCTGTGGGGCCGCTGCCAGGCTGAGTCCCACCTCCCACATTCCACAGCTGGTGCCTGCGGAGTCCTGGAGGGGGGACTTGACTTGTGGAGGGGAGAAGTCAGAGCAAAGCACAAAAGGGAGACCTTGATGAGAAGGATGTGACTCTATAAAGTCCCTTGCTCTTCCCAAAGCAGGAAACATTTAAGCCAGATACTGAGAAGAACATCCAGGCACGGCCAGTTGTCAGATGGGGAATCGTCTTATTAAAGATATCTGCATGGAGGTTGTTGTTTCTGACTTCTGAATTCTCTGCGTGAACTGATCCATTCATTCAAGAGATAAAAGAGACAAAGTCCCTGCCCTTAAGGCATCTAGGATAGAGACGATCAGATAACTATAATAAGCAGAAGTGGGCGGTGTCCTCACAGAGGGACCAATGAGGCAGAGAGAGAGGAGATGACCCCTGGGACCAGGAGGGTCACACAAACCTTCCTCTATGAGTCAGGATCTGAACCGGCCCTTGTGGTATCTCGAGAGACCCAGGAGGAGGGGACAGTGGCCATAAGGACACGGAAGTGGTGCGTATAATGCACGACCCACTCTCTGACTGGGGTACGCGGTTTGGGCAGTGGTGCTGAGGCATATATATAGGGCTGGTCACCTGACCCACATCTGACCAATCAGTGTAGTTCATCCTCCTGGTTCCTGTGATTGGTTCCAGGCTGACATGTGATCCAAGATGGTCCAATGAGAATCAGCCACGGGGTTTTTGCTGAAGTCACCCCCAGAGCTTATGTTATTTATAACCAAGGGAGTTTGTCTTAGTCTGCTCAGGCTGGTGTAACCCTAGAAATACAGAGATGTATTTCTCACACTTCTAGAGGCTGAGAAGTCCTAGATCAGGTGTCCAGTGTGGTTGGGTTCCAGTGAGAAGCCTCCCCCTGCTTTGCAGATGGCTTTCCTCTTGCTGTGTCCTCTCATGGTGGGGAGCAGAGAAAGCTCCGGTCCCTTTGTCTCCTTGTAAGGGCACCAGTTCCCTCATGGAGGGGCACAGCTATAACCTCATCCAAACCCAGCTCCCTCCCAAAGGCCCCACCTCTTACACTGTCTTATTAGAACTGCAACCTATGAATTTGAGGAGGACACAAAATTTAGTCCATAGCAGAGTTATCCTGGGGCTTTCCCTGGTGGCTCGGTGGTGAAGAATCTGCCTGCCCATTCAGGAGATATGGGTTCAATCCCTGGGTCGGAAACATCCCCTGGAGAAGGAGATGACAACCCATTCCAGTATTCCTGCCTGGGAAATCCCATGGACAGAGGAGCCTGGCGGGCTACAGTCCATGGGGTCACAAAAGAGGCGGACACAATTTAATGACTGAGCAACAACAGCAACAGAGTTACTTTATCAGATAAGATCAGTCGCTCAGTCGTGTCCTGACTCTGCGACCCCATGAATCGCAGCACGCCAGGCCTCCCTGTCCATCACCAACTCCCAGAGTTCACTCAGACTCACGTCCATTGAGTTAGTGATGCTGTCCAGCCATCTCATCCTCTGTCGTCCCCTTTTCCTCCTGCCCCTAATCCCTCCCAGCATCTGTTAATGCAGAGACAGGGAGGCCAGGAGCTGAGCGCTGCAGATTGTGCGCTCCACGCATGTTCCATACTCAACAGGAATAGCCTTGGACAAATTACTGCCTCCCTCTGGATCTCAGTTTCCATTTTTATAGAGTAAGGGACTCAAACTAGAAGAAATTCGAGGTCTTACCTGCTCTCCCACTCTGACACTGTGCATCTCTTAAGCCCATCCTCTCCATCCTCTAGAGAAGGGCTTTTTATGTGAGCACGGGCGTGTGCGGGGGTGAGGCCCTGGGCACGTGAGCACAAGAGCATAATTGTCATCTGCCATTTCTCGGCTGGTCCTTGCTAAAGCTCGCTTCCCTCCATTAGTAGGATGGGGGCAGCATTGATGAGGCTTTGTACCTTGAAAGAAACCGAAACCCTGCCTGACTCTCGGGCTTTGAGAGGTCCAGTGGTCTGTTTATCATCCGGCACAGTCCACGTTGAGCCCAGATGGGAAGCTGGGGGGCGGGGGTGCTGCCTCGTCTGGCAGCTCCCCTTCTCCGCTCTCCTTGAGAGACTGGGAAGTTCATTATTTCCCTGACTGGCTTTTCTGGTGAGGCTCAAATTAATTTTCCATCTCTCCCCCTCTCCCAAGCCTTGCAATCATTAAATGCCAGGGAAAGTTAAATAAACAGCTGATTTACAGAAGCGTTTTCTTTCTTTTTGCCTCTTTTTTTTTTTTTTCCCAAAAGCCGGAGCCTCTATTCATCAGTTGTGCTGAGAGCGGTCTGATTAAGCAGTTGGTGCTTCCTTCAGACGAGTGAACGCAGGGTCAGAGGGCCTAGAGACAAGCAAGAGGCTCCTAATCAGAGACTGAATTCCTACAGGCCCCAGCTCCCTGCTCCTCTCCCCTCCAAAGTCCAGGGCAGGGCTTTCCTGTACAGAGGGATGAAGAGACATACCTGGCCCCGACCCCCTGGGTATCCCCACCACTCTGAGCTGGAAGGGTTTGTGCAAATAATTTCACTCAACTCCACCGCTGTATGGGCTTCCCTGGTGGCTCAGGGGGTAAAGAATCTGCCTGCAATGCAGGAGACTGCCTGCAATATACTAGACCCGGGTTCAATCCCTAGGTTGAGAAAATCCTCTGGAGGAGAGAATGGCAACCCACTCTAATATTCTTGCCTGGGAGACCCCATGGACAAGGGAGCCTGGTGGGCTACAGTTCTTTGGGTGCAAAGAGTCAGATGCTACTTAGGGGCTAAACAAGCAGCGCCGTTTATGGAGACTAAGCGAGGGACGGGGACTTGCCCAGGCTCGCACAGCAAGGTGGAGGCCGTGCTGGGTCAGAGCCCCCAGTTTGGGGCTAAGGGAGAGAGGCTTCCAGACTTGAACGCCTTGGATCACTTGACACAGAAGGAAAGCGCGTCGCGTCTGCTGGTCCTGCCAGCGGGCTGCCAGCAGAGCACACGATGCACTCTCTGCTCACACACATTTACACACGGATGCACCCTGGCGCGTGGAGCTGGCGCCTGACTGAGCAGAGCGGCTTGACATCCATCTAGACCGAGTCCGCACCTCTCCCTGGATTGTCATGGCTGGCTGCAGGACCTGGCCAGCCTGCCTCCCGCCCTACTCAGTCTGGCGTCTGTCCCCCGCCCCTGGAGCCTGGCTGCACAGTTGGGAGTGTCAGTGCGCAGGCAGCGAGCAATGCTGGCTTCCCGGCCATCCTCTCCCCTGGATGGCCGGTGTCTCTGGGTCCTTGAGACTCACCAAGTATGGTGAACCTCCCTTCTGAAGAACAGAGACAGAAATTCTTACTTCCCAAGGCTGTGGTGGGGATTAAATCTGAGGCTTTATGAAGTACCTGCTCTTGAATTTGCCCAGCAACCATGCACCAAGGGCCCAGATTCCAAGCGCTGTTTCATTACGATTCCTCCTGCCTCAGAGCGTGGTGGATGATCGGTGAGTGGAAGCTGCTGCTGGTGTCACTCGGCTGTTGGGCGCTTACTGAGCGGTTCCCTTGTGCCTGGTGCTCTGCCCTGTTTGGGAGCAAATAGCTCACCTGTAAGGTGACAAGTGTCTCCAGACAGTAGTGCCCGGGGTGGCGGATGAGACAGACACACACGAAGGTTATCCCAGACCACACGAAAAATGCTCTAAAAGATGAGACAATGGTCATGAAGAAATCAGAGTCTGCATAACTGGGCACCAATTACATGCCAGGGACTGTGTTAAGCGCTTTGTTTCTTTGCCTTAATAAATTCGCAGAACAACTATAGGAGTTGGGTTCTGTTATTACTTGCAGAAGAGAAAACTGAGGCATGGAGAAAGAAGTTAATAGCTTGTCCAAGGTCACACAGCTGCTGGACAAAAGGCAGGGGAGGCACAGAGGAAGGGTACTGACTCCATAGGTGGAGTCAGGCAGGGGACACTGCTGACGGGGAGAGCTTTGAGGTGGCCTTGACTCCTGAGAGTCCAATCCCCTTCTTTCCTGCTCCCCCCACCCCCTAGAGCGGAGTCCTGCTTGACCCTGAAAGGCAGTTATGTGACCCATCGCTTAGCCCTGGCTGATTGTACCAGGATGAGCAACTGACCAATGAGCTGGGCCAATCAGAATGAGCAGTGCCAACCAGTCACTCTTGCACTCAAGTATTCAAACCGGCATCAGGAGAGTGGACATCAGCTTCTGAAGACCTGAAGACCAGAAGGGCAGAGGGGAGCCCATGCAGAGGAAAGCAGATCCAGAAAGAAGTGGGTCTAAGGAGCCACGGTAGTGGCTGTGGGTGGCTGGGACAAAGCAGTTTGATCTGCTTTCCCATTTCTGAGTTCTAGAGGCCCAGCTGTTCTTCCAGCTTCTGGGGTTCATGGGGCCTATTGAGCCTGATAATTAAGCCTTCTTTACTAAGTGATGCTTTTGAACTGTGGTGTTGGAGAAGACTCTTGAGAGGCTGTTGGACTACAGTGAGATCAAACCAGTCCATCCTAAAGGAAATCAGTCCTGAATATTTATTGGAAGGACTGATGCTGAAGCTGAAACTCCAATACTTTGGCTACCTGATGAGAAGAGCTGACTCATTGGAGAAGACCCTGATGCTGGGAAAGATTGAAGGCGGGAGGAGAAGGGGATGACAGAGGATGAGATGGTTGGATGGCATCACCAACTCAATGGACATGAGTTTGAGCAAACTCTGGGAGTTGGTGATAGACACGGAGGCCTGGCGTGCTGCAGTTCATGGGGTCTCAGAGAGTCGGACATGACTGAGCGACTGAACTGAACTGACTCGAGTGCAGCTAAGGTGGGCTTCAGTCTCTTGGGACCAAACACCACCGGCCTGAGACAGGTGAGCAGCTGCCTCCTTCTGCCAGTTAGGACAGGGAGAGGCCAAGGCAGAGGAGCGGGGTGGGGAGAGATACTCAAGCAAAGGCTCAGAACCTGCAGGCAGGGAGGAAGCTGGGAGGGGTGCCGAGCACCCACAGCGCGGACCCTGTGGGCCTCTGCCTCTGAGCTCCTGCCCAGATGTTGCCAGGGCTGGTGCCTTTGTGAGGCTGCGGGGCCCTCTGCCTTGTAACAGAGGCCCCGTAGCTCATTTTCAATCAGGCCCTGTCCCCAGCACACAGCAGAGTTAATTAAACAAAGCCTTCCCTTCAGCATGGAAACGGAAAACAACCTCCTGATAAAACAATTCGTGTTTACAGCCCCGCCCCCTCCCTGCCTTCCTCCCACCCTCTCTTAATTCCTCGCCTTCATCATCTCACACTCTGCCTGCTGTCCGTAAATTAGCACAAGAAAGCCAAGAAAGGAGAGGAAAAGGGGCAGATGGTCCGTCTATGCTTCCCGGGGACAGGGAGACCTTCCCGGTTAGCATGGGCTGGGGCCAGCTGCGGTGCTGGGGAGCGCGTGTGCTCAGGGTGGAGAGCCAGGACACGGCTGTCAAAAGCCAGTGTCTTAACCTCTCTGTTTCTCCTCCCCTAACCTCCCTGCGTTCTCCTCCGTATCACAGGGCTCACACGGCCTTCCTCCTAGGCTGCTGTCAGGATCAGATGAGATCCGTGTAAGGAGAGCGGCAAGCGCCGTGCCGGGCCTGGACGCATCCGCCCTAGTTCCCTCCTGCGCCCAAGGTGGCTGGGACTGGGGACCTGTGCTGCGTGACAACAGGCTGGTTGCTTGACTTCTTTGGGCTTCTGTGGAAAGGAAAGCTGTGGCTCCTCTGCGTAAATCGTGTCCCGCAGTGAGCGGGAGGCAGACAGAAAGGTGCAGTGGTAAAGGGGCGTGTGGCCTGACATACGGCTGCCTGCATCCCGTCCTCCCTGGCTCTGGTGTTCTCTGGCAGGACCAACTCAACCAACTGGTGCCTCAGTTTCCTTGGCTGTAAAGTGGGGGCGATGTCTCTCCTACTTGAGGGATCAAATGACTTAACATGAAGTGTTCAGAACAGCGCTTAACACGTGATCAGCACTTGAAGGGTGTCAGCTATTCATCTTCCTGTTTTTGATCTGGTCCAGGTCCTGCCTTCAAATGAGACCAAAGCCTGAAGCCTGTTCTTTGAGGAGGAGTCTGGAGTTTCCATCAAAAGTGAGTCCAGAAAGAAGAGTGCACCCCGCTGTGGCCAACTGTTTCCATGCCTGAGATTGGGAAGGGGTTGGTGGAGTTCTTTGGTGCCTCAGTTTCGTCTCTTAAGAGAGAGCTTAATTAAACCTCCCACGCAGGGCTGTCAGGAGGCTTAAGTGGGATTACAGTGTGAAGCTCTTGGTGTGTGGCTCTCCATCCATCCATCCATCCACGCCACCCTGTACCGACTGACGGGTCCTGTAGCCCTGAGCATCTCTGACAGACCAGAGCACCTGCTGAGCCCGTGCGCGTGCGGCGTCAGGCCAGGTGTTGGGGGTGGAGACGGACTCAGACTGGAGCTGCCTGCTCTCGGAGCAGAGGCGCAAGCCCAACACGTGTTAAACCAAATGGTGGCCTCGGGCTCTGATGAATCCTTCTCAGGGAACAATAAATCTCGAGCAGAGTGGTGAGGTACAGATACAAGTGCCAGAGGAGGTAAGAAATAAGAAAGGAGTTTTCTGAGACTGGCATGGCCCAGCATCTCTCAGGGGTTGGCCCTGGCCCAGCCATTTTGCTTGGGACATGCACTCTGGGATCGAGCCTGAATCCTTCTTGCTGCAGAAGGATCCTGTTTCCCCCAGTCCGATTATCCCAATAGCAGATCTTATGACCTTGAGAACAGCTTTGCAAATATTTGGTCAGACGAGCAGATCGTGAGATGGATTTCCTTGTGGGTCTCAGGAATGGCTCAGAAGGCAATCCTCAAAGCAGATCCAGCCATTTGCAGGCCTCTGGCAGCTCCGAGCTCTCCACGATGACGACTTTGAAGGGACAATGTGGATGGTGGTTGGTTAGCACCATCTGGACTGGACCACTGGACTTTTGGCACTAAGATCAATCTCTGCTTTACATCTTGGAGATAAGCTATCATTTAAAAATTTTGGATTTTGCTAGAAATGAAGTCTGGTGATACTATGAATGGACAGAATTGTCTTTAGTCTTAGATTTTGTGCCTCCTCCAAGCCGTTGATTAGTTGCTGTTGCTGCTTAGCTGCTCAGTTGTGTTTGACTCTGCGACCCCGTGGACTGTAGCCCATGGGATTCTCCAAGCAAGAATACTGGAGTGGGTTGCCATTTCCCTCTCCAGGGGAATTTCCCAACCCAAGGATCGAACTCAGGTCTCCTGCATTGCAGGCTGATTCTTTACTATCTGAGCCACCAGGGAAGCCCAAGAACACTGGAGTGGGTAGCCTGTCCCTTCTCCAGGGGATCTTCCTTGATCAGGAATCGAACCAGGAGCTAATGATCCATGAACTTGGCTGAGGTGTCCAAAGATGGGGCGGCTGGGTGAACGACGCTGAAGCTCAGTTTCAAAATCAACCCCAGTTTGGGGGAAAGGTCTTTTTGGTCTTAAGAAGGCTGGATAGCAGGCTGCCCCTATCGAGAAGGCCATGCTGAAATGCTCTTTCTGGGGCTCTCCCTTTGGGTTAATCGAGACCCTCCCCCCCTACTCCTGTCCTGGCCCCACCCCCAACACGCTTGCTCTTAGTGGTAAGAGGACGATCCTCTACTTCATGGTCACCCCGGTACGTGTGGCTCAGGGAGATCCCTCTCTCCCACCCTCTGCTGGCACTGCCCTCTGTTCTGCCTCAAATTCATGCCTTCCCTTCAGAGTCTGTCCCCCAGCTTGATCCAACAAGACGTGTGAGATCCCGGCCCCCGGAAGCTTACATCCTGGTGGAGAGAGGAGCCACAGCTAGCACTTGGGCCCTCGAGTGCTGACCGCTGATGGGCCGCACCGCCTGCATTGCCGTCCGCCTCCCTGCGGTCTGATTTATCTTGTGCGCTGCCTTGCCCCCACACTTTGGGGAGGGGCTTGGTCTTGCTCACTGCTGTATCCCCAGTGCCCAGCATTGATCCTGGCACGTGACACGGGCTCACTAAATACTTGCTGAGTGACCGGATGAATGAATGAAGGCAGGCTCTGGCAGGTTTTTCCCGAAAAGATCGGGGGGCCTGCAGTGGTCGCTTGGGGCTTTCACTCTGTGGCCGTGTAAGGTGGAGACCCCGCCTCCTCCCGGCCCTGGGAGGCTCTGTCTCTCTGGCTGTAAAATGGCAAAGCTGAGCTGCCCAGGCTGCTCTTCACCTGACTGCTGATGGCTGGGGGCTTGCTCTGGTCCCCTGCCCTGGTCCTCACTGCTTCTGCTGCCACCCAGCCTGCCTGCTTCCCTGGCCATGCCCAGTCTGGACATGCAGCTCCACGGCCTGTGCCCCCCTCGCCCGTCCAGGAGCCCTGAGCAGTGGTGCCCCACTCTCCCTGCCTCTGCCCCACCCCGCTGGCAAACGCTGTGCCTGCCATTCTATGAGCTAGTGCATGAAGGTCTACAGTAGGTCCCCCACCTGCTCACGAGTTCTATTCCAAAAGCACGTTCGTAAATCCAGTTTGTTGTGAAGCCCAACAAACTCGGCTTAGGTACCCAACTAACACAGTTTGCTATACAGTATTACACTAGAAGAGGTTTATAATTCTTATCACACAAATAATGCATAAAAAAATAAAAAAATAGAGGAAGCATTTTTTAATCTTACAGTACGGTACCTTGAAAAGCATGCTAAGTAGCACAGCACAGCAGCTGGCACCAGGGGCAGTGAAGAGGCAGGAAGAGTTGCTGATTATAGGAGGAGAGGCCATGGAGGGCGGTGCAGCTGCAGGAGGGCCAGCCACCGAGGTGCAGGGCGAGCTGCAGTTTTGCTCGCGCCTGGTGCTGACGGCTCAGGGTCCCGCTCCTTGCTGGGTTCAATTCTATCCGCTCGCTTGAAAAAATGATGCAGCGAGGTCTGGGTAGTGGCTCTTTCTTTCTCGTCACCGATGACACGGTTAACACTGGATTGCGTTCTGAACGGCTGTGTGACCTTCAGGTTCCTTTCTGTGTTTGGATCCTGTGACTCAAAGTCTAATGGTGCCTCCTAAGATAAAGAAAATCCCCTCGCCGCTTCCCGTGCCAAGAACCTCCTCGTCCCTCGGTTGCTCCTTCTCGTCTCGCTTCGCCCTTTCCCTGGGCCTCCAATTCCTCAGGTGTCGTTCGGAAGCTCCTCATGTCGCACGTCTTTTTAGCCTTTTATACGGCTTGTGAGGTTCTCACGGCAAGTATCCTGCCGTTCCCTCCTCCAAGAAGGCCAAGTGATTATCTGAGGAGGCTTCACAAATAGCGCAAGAATGAGGAGAAGCGAAAAGCCAGGGGGAGAGGGAAAGGTACACCCAATTACACGGAGACTTCCAGAAAACATCGAGAAGAGACTAGAGGGCCTTCTTCAACGAACAATGCTTCACGATAGAAGAAAACAGCAAAAGGGGAAGGACAGGAGATCTCTTCAGGAAAATTGGAAACGTCGGGGAACATTCCACCGAAAGAGGGCGCAATAAAGGGTAAAAATGGCAGAGACCTAGGAGACGCCGAAGAGACCAAGAAGAGACGGAGAGCACACAGAAGAACTGTGTAAAAAAGATCCCACTGACCCGGATTACTCCGATGGTGTGGCTAGTCACCCAGAGCCAGACATTCTGGAGCGCAAGGTCAGGTGGGCCTTAGGAAGCACTGCTGTTAATAAAGCTTGTGGATGTGATGAAGCTGCAGCAGAACGATTCAAAGCCCTAAAGGATGATGCCATCAGGGTGTTGCATTCCTTATGTCAGCAAATCTGGCAGACCCAGCAGGGGCCACAGGATTGGAAAAGGTCAGTCCTCATCCCAATTCCCGAGAAGGGGTATCAAAAACTGTGCTAACCACTGGACAATTGCACTCATCTCCCATGCTAGTGAGATTATGCTTACAATCTTGCCTGCTAGGCTTCACCATTATGGGAACCAAGAACTTCCAGATGTCCAAGCTGGGTTTAGAAAAGGAGGAGGAACCAGAGATCAAATTCCCAACATTCACTGGATTATAGAGAAAATAAGAGAATTTCAGAAAAAACATCTATCTCTGTTTTGTCAACTACGCTAAAGCCTTTGACTGTGTGGATCATGACAAACTGTGGAAAGCTCTTAGAGAGGTGGGAACACCAGACCATCTTACGTGTCTCCTGAGAAACCTGTATGTGGGTCAAGAAGCAACAGATGAACCCTGTATGGAACGGCTGATTGGTTCAAGATTGAGAAAGGAGTAGGAAGGGCTGTATGCTGTCACCCTGTCTGTTTAATTTATACGCTGAGCACGTCTTGAGAAATGCCAGGCTGGATGAGTTACAAGCTGGAATCAAGATAGGCAGGAGAAATGCCAACAACCTCAGATATGTGGATGATACCACTTAAATGGCAGAAAGCAAAGAGGAACTAAGGAGCCTCTTGATGCGGGTGAAGGAGAAGAGTGAAAGAGCTGGCTTAAGACTAAATATTAAAAAAACTAAGATCGTAGCATCTGGCCCCATTACTTCATGGCAAACAGAAGGGGGAGAGGTGGAAGAAGTGACTGATTTCCTCTTGGGCTCCAAAATCACTGCAGACGGTGACTGCAGCCATGAAATCAGAAGAGGGTTGCTTCTTGGCAGGAAAGCGATGACAAGCCTAGACAGTGTGTTGAGAGGCAGAGAAATTACTCTGCCGACAAAGGTCCATACAGACAAGGCTACGGTCTTCCAGTGGTTATGTGCGGTTGTGGGAGCTGGACCGTAAAGAAGGCAGATGCCAAAGAACTGATGCCTTTGAACTGTGGTGCTGGAGAAGACTCCTGCAAGTCCCTTGGATAGCAAGGAGATCAAACCAGTCAACTTTAAGGGAGATTAAACCCTGAACATTCATTGGAAGGACTGAAGTTGAAGCGCCAGTGTTTTGGTCATCTGATGCAAACAGACGACTCGTTGGAGAGGTGCCAGATTCTGGGAAAGACTGAGGGCAGAAGGAGGAGAGGGCATCAGAGGATGAGACGGCTGGATGGCATCACGGATGCAATGGACATGAACTTGGGCAAACTCCGGGAGATGGTGAGGGACAGGGGGGCCTGGTGTGCTGCCGTCCATGGGGTCGCAAAGAGTTGGACTGGGCGGCTGAACAACCACATGTTGCACAGCAACAGTTCTACGCGGTAACACACACAAAGGCACAACCACTTGAGGACGCACACACATGACAACATACACCAGGCGCAAAACTGATTGATGAGACGGAACGTGTGAACACACACTCACATCCTTGGAAGTTCACAACTTGGGGGTTTCTACGTAGGGGACTTACTGTATTCCCAAAGACAGACCTGGCTTCAGGCCACCATTTAGCAAAAGGAAACCCTGGGAAAGCGCTTTTACCTCTTGAGCCCCCGTTTCTTTAATCTGGGTAATGGGCAGTAGTCATTTCAGTTGCAAAGAGTTGATGTGAGGATTACCTCTTAGGACAGTCAAGAGCCTGGTATCTCAGGAGGGGTTCAAATCCCTGTGTGGACACTTCCTGGCTGTGACTTTGGCTGAGTGACTATATACTAACAGAGCATCAATTTAGTTATCTATAGAATGGAAATAGGAAAACTAATCAGTTAAGTTCAGTTGCTCAGTTCTGTCCACCTCTTCATGACCCCATGGACCACAGCACGCCAGGCCTCCCTGTCCATCACCAACTCCTGGGGTTTACTCAAACTCATGTCCACTGAGTTGGTGATGCCATCCAACCATCTCATCCTCTGTTGTCCCCTTCTCCTCCTGACTCCAATCCCTCCCAGCATCAGGGTCTTTTCAAAAGAGTCAGCTCTTTGCATCAGGTGGCCAAAGCATCGGAGTTTCAGCTTCAGCATCAGTCCTTCCAATGAACATTCAGGACTGATTTTCTTTAGGATGGACTGGTTGGATCTCCTTGTAGTCCAAGGGACTCTCAAGAGTCTTCTCCAACACCCAGTTCAAAAGCATCAATTCTTCAGTACTCAGCTTTCTTCAGAGTCCAACTTTCACATCCATACATGACCACTGGAAAAACCATAGCCCTGACTAGACGGACCTTTATTGGCAAAGTAATGTCTCTGCTTTTTAATATGCTGTCTAGGTTGGTCATAACTTTCCTTCTGAGGAGTAAGCATCTTTTTATTTCATGGCTGCAATCACCATCTGCAGTGATTTTGGAGTCCCAAAAAATAAAGTCAGCCACTGTTTCCCCATCTATTTCCCATGAAGTGATGGGACTGGATGCCATGATCTTTATTTTCTGAATGTTGAGCTTTAAGCCAATTTTTTTGCTCTCCTCTTTCACTTTCATCAAGAGGCTCTTAAATTCTTCTTCACTTTCTGCCATAAGGGTGGTGTCATCTACATATCTGAGGTTAACGATATTTTTCCCGGCAATCTTGATTCCAGCTTGTGCTTCCTCCAGCCCAGCGTTTCTCATGATGTACTCTGCATATAAGTTAAATAAGCAGGGTGACAATATACAGCCTCGACGGACTCCTTTTCCTATTTGGAATCAATCTGTTGTTCCATGTCCAGTTCTAGCTGTTGCTTCCTGACCTGCATACATGTTTCTCAAGAGGCAGGTCAGGTGGTCTGGTATTCCCATCTCTTTCAGAATTTTCCACAGTTTATTGTGATCTACACAGTCAAAGGCTTTGGTGTAGTCAATAAAGCAGAAGTAGATGTTTTTCTGGAACTCTCTTGCTTTTTCGATGATCCATCAGATGTTGGCAATTTGATCTCTGGTTCCTCTGCCAGATAATGACTACTACCCATTATCCAGATTAAGAAAACAGAGGCTCAGAGAGATAAAAGCAGTTTCCCAAGCTTTTCTTGTGGTAAGTGGTGGGCTGAAGCCAAGTCTGTCTTTGGGAATACAGTAAGTCCCCTACATAGAAGCCTTAAGTTGCAAAAAGTAATAATTGAACCCTATTATTTTGCTGCAAGGATTAAACGAGATAAGGCGTGGAAAGTCCTTGGTCTCGGGCTTGGCACATAGGTAACTTATACTTACTGGCTGTTGCTGTTGTTGTAGTCTCCATCTGTTTGTGTGCTGGGGACTTCATAGGTGCCAACGGATCAACGAGTAGTGTTCTCTTGCCCTCTGCAGGAGTCAGGGCTTCTGTTTTGTTGTTATCAGGGTGAACACAGTGAGGGTTTGAAGTCACATATTTCTGCTAATTGGGAGTTTTCTTCTCCTGGGTACCACTCTGCCTCTGGTAATTGTCAGAGAGCTCTTCTTGTCAAATAGATATTGACTAGAGCAAAAGCCCCGTCAAACAGGTGTTCAGAGTCCTTCCACACCTCTTATCTCAGCGTGGCCTTCACTGTTCGCATGTGACAGGACAGAACATCAGAGCCTGGAGAGGTTCGGGGAGTCGTGGCGGGTCACACAGTGTGCTGACCCCACCAGCACTTCCGGCCTCTCGTGAAGGGCTCAGAGCCAGGCGACTGTCGGCCCCACCGTCGCTGTCATCATCTCTGTGGGAACGGGGTGTCGAGGTCTTCCAGGCATTTCCACAACCATTGTCTCTTCTGATCCTCTCAGCAGCCCCGTGAGCTGGGCAGGACCGGGTCCATCAGATATTATAACCATTTTTCAAAGGGGGAAACCTCAGGCTTGCAGGAGGCTCAGACTAGCCTAAGGTTGCATGGAGCCAGTGGCCTGCTAACACTCAGCCTGGTGCTCTGATCTGCAGGGCAGGGCGGCCGTCAAGTGGTGGCACGCCCCTGCTTCCTTGTGATGCCTGTCCCCAACCTGTCCATCCGCCCTCCCCACCCAGCTCCGAGAATTCTCAGTTGAGAGCTATCCAGAGGGCTGGGCACCTCTCGGGCGGCCTCAGAAACCGCCGGGCCGCCTGAGAGCCCTGCACGCCAACTGGCAATGCTTTTCCGTCTCTTGAGCAGAAGAGATGAGCAGCTTCAGCCACTGACTCTGTTTTTAACCACCGTGCATGCAAGCAACAGACGTCTCTTTCCAGGAAGATAGATGATGTCTTTGCAACAGGATGTGAGACCCCAAAAGGCTCATGACTTCCCTGCTAAAAGTTTCTTCCAGTTTAGAAATCGCCTCAGAGGTTTTAAAAACTGGATCCATGGGAGAAGGTGGTGAAACGCATCACTGGGAGTTTCTGAAGAGTTAAGGAGCTGGGATTTCCTATCTTTCTGGTCTCAGCATTTCTCCCCTGAGGGGAGCAATATATAAGGTCAGACAAGCTCTCCACACTTGGAGTGTGTACTTGAGGCTCTGGGATCCAGAACGTACCAGACTCTTACCAGGATTTAATGAGTTGGTGCAGGTAAAGCGCTTGGTGCCTAGCACCCAGCAGACTGAAAGTCAACGTAAGCCACGGTTTTCTTCACAATATTCATAACATCAGGCAGGGAACAGGAGTTGGGTAAGTCAGGTAGAAATTCATCAGTTTGATAGAGGGAATAAGAGGAGAAGAAAGCTCCTTTGGGCTCTGGAACTCTCAGTGTCCTGAAACTTGCATCTCAGTGCATTTTCCCATTCCCTCCTCCAGGGGATCGTCCCCACCCAGGGATTGAACCAGGTCTCCTGCATTGCAGGCAGATTCTTTACCATCTGAGCCACCAGGGAAGCCCCAAAAGTCCAGCAGTAATAACAAAATGGAGCAAGGCCCTCCCGCCCAGAGAAAGAGGCCTCCCTGACCTGGGAGGTTCTAAAACAGAGGCCCAAGGAGAAGACAGCCCAGAGCGGGGTTGTGGCACCAACCTGTCCCTGCACAAATCAGCTGTTTCACGGGCCGTGAAATGTCACGGGTCCCTGGGCTCCAGGAGTGGAGCCATCGCCGGGGCCTGCAGTGCTGGGAGCAGTGATGGCCAGCGTTTGAACCTCATGGGATGTGATGGGCGCGGGGAGCGGAGGGCCTGGACTCATTCAGGAAATGTCACTGCTAAGCCTGGGGCACCCGCTCAGCTGTCTGCAGAGGCCTGCGCCCATGAGCCTTTCCTGGGGGCTCCATCGGCTTCTCCTCTGGCTTTGGGGGAAGTGGCACACCTCCCTGTTGGGATCAGAGCCACGGCCCTCTCTCTCGGCTCCTGCCTTTGTCTGCTCTTGGCTCCCCCAGAAGGGGCCCCCGCCTCCTCGGGCTGCAGGGTCTACTTCAGGCTTTGGTGTTACCTGCCTTCCTCCTCACGCCTGCACCCACCACTCCACGTGTGACTGTGCACTACAAACCAGCCTGGACAGCCTTGTTCTGAATCACAGGGTCACAGGCAGGAGGCTGGGCCACAGGACTACAGCAGTGACGGTCATCAGAGCTGCACTCATGTAGCATTCAGTGTGCCCCAGGCGCCAAGGGGAGCTCTCTTCTCTAATGCACCCAGTAATCCTGCGAGGCTTCCCAGGTGGTGCAGAAGATGCAGGAGACTCGGGTTTGATCCCTGGGTCAGGAAGATCTCCTGGAGGAGGAAATGGCAACCCACTCCACTATTCTGGCTTGGAGAATTCCACAGACAGAGGAGATGGGCGGGCCACAGTCCACGAGGGTACAGAGTCAGACACGACTGAGCGACTGAGAACACACAATCCTATCAGGGCGGGGCGGCAACCTCATTTTACAGACGAGAAAGTCAAGGCTTCAGAGAAAACAGTTTGTCCCAAATCATCGTATTGGTTTGGCCAAAAGGTTCATTTTGGTTTTTCTGTGACATCTTATGGAAAAATGCAAGCAAAGTTTTTGGCAAACCCAACAGTTTGGCTTCCCTGGTGGCTCAGACTGTAAAGAATCTGCCTGCAGTTCAGGAGACCTGGGTTCGATCCCTGGGTTGGGAAGGTTTCCCTGGAGAAGGGAATGGCAACCCACTCCAGTATTCTGGCCTGGAGAATCCCATGGACAGAGGAGCCTGGCAGGCTAGACAATGAGGTTGCAGAGAGTCAGATACAAATGAACAAATTTTACTTAGCTTCAAGAGTTTGAAAGATGCAGAAGCAGAATTTGAGCCCAGCTGTCTGTGATCCCATCCTTGACCGCTGCATTGCCCCAGGCTTTATAAAATGGGAAATATTTAGTGTTCTTTTCAATTAATGGAACCACTTCTGCTTTTTTTTTTTTTTTTACAGATTCCAAAGTTTCTCCACCCATTAATTTACTCAGTCCTATGAGAAAGGTTGAGAAATTGCCTTCCCATTTTAGTGATGAGGAGCTGAAGCCCAGAAAAGCAAAATGACTCACCCTGAGAGGCAGCCAGAAACCTGGGCTCCTGCCTCCCCCCGAGAAGGCTGGGTTAGAGGAGGCTGTGTGTCTGGGAGAAGCCATCAGGGCGCTGCCAACAGAAGGAATGATTGTCACAGGTTCATTTCCCGAAGTATCATCCCCTCTTCTTGGAGATTGCAGTTTGGTCATTAATAAGGGCTGTGTTCCCCAGCCTTCCATCCCCACCTCCAGTTTTGGAGCTTCCTCCCTCTGCTGCAATTTAACCAAGTAATTTATTAGCTAATATGTGCCCAGGAGGTATTTATATCAAATGTACATTTGGAAATCCAGCTGCATCTGAAGCGTGGGTAACAAGCTGCTGACCTGCCTGGAGATCAGGTTGCATCTGAGACACCTGATCCGGCAGAACTCACCTTTCCTCGACCCTGAATGTGAAGGACTGCAGCCTGCTGTCTTGAGAGTGGGAGCCTCCTGGAGGCAAGGCATTGACAGATATGAGTATTGCCATTCCCACTCTTAAAACCTTTCAGAGCTTCCCTGCCATCTACTCAGGCTTCTCCTTCCTTCTGTCTACCCATCCACCCATCCATCCATCCATCCATCCATCTATCTGTCCATCATAATTTGCTCATTGCTTCATTTAATGATAGCTTAACTTACCGTGATCTAATTTCTTATCCTCCAAAGCACTTACATTTTAATATATGCAGTTTCTCTCTCTAATACAGTCCATCTATATCTATCATCTACTGTCATTATTATTTATTGCCTTTCAATAAGCCAATATTTCCCCCTGTCCCACTAGAATAAAAGATCCACAGAAGGAGAATCTTGGTTTTAATTACTGGTACTCTAAGTGCCACCCAGTAGGCACTTAATAAGCAATTGTTAAATGAGTCAATGAACATAGATATAACATGAAGAAGATACAGATTTACAGGAGTAAGACAAAACTGGAAACTTCAATGCATATTAAGAAATATTGTCTGGACTCCTACTCACGATATTCCTTCCATCTGCCTTTAGTGCTCCTTGTGAGGAAAAGTTTGAGGTCACAGGCCAGTTGGGAGGAATCCAGGCACCTTACCTGGCATTCTGAGCTCTCCAGCATCTGAACCCTGCCCTCCTGTCCTGTCTCTGTTCACAGACCATCCAGTTGGTTCCAGTCTCTCATGCTTTGCACACACACTCTGAGCTATCTTTCCATACCTCAGGGCCTTTGCACACACTCTTTGCCTTACAGGAATATCATTCATCCTCTTGTCCATTTGGAAAACATTTTGCATGCTGCTTGGGACTAGGTTCCGATTACACCTCCTTTTGAAAGCCTTCCTAGTCTTCGTTCTTCCCGTTCAGGGCAAAATTAGACTCATCCTCTGCCTCTATGACTCCCGCTATGGAAGAATATTTCGCATGATGAATTTGCTTATTTTTCCTCTGTCTCCTTCATGATATGAGAGCTCCTTGGGCCAGGAACTAATTTCTCAGTCCTTAAGACAGAGTGCTGTTTGTGGAATTATTATAATGATGATGACTATTAATTATTTGGTAACTATCAGGTACTTTTCTAAGTGCTTCAGCTTTCAATCTTCATAATAACCCAATAAGGTAGGAGCTATGATTTCCCCAATTTATAGATGAGGAAACAGATGCAGAGACATTGTGGTAATTTACCCAGGATGACATCTTCATAACTGGTGGTGCTAGAGCTGGAACCTGGGCAAGCTGACCCTGCAGTCACTGGGCTGAGTGTGACACCGAGAAGACTTTGAACGTGGCTGGGTCTCAGTTCTCCCATCTGTGCAGTGGATTGTTTGGGTGAGATAACATTTAAGAACTCTTTCACTGAGGACTCCCTTTGGATTCTCTTCTATCTGGAGATGATTCTCCGTGCAGCAACCTCCTGCGTATAGAAATGTAACTGAAGCCACAGGACTGGCGGAGGAGGGTCCCAGCAAGCGCTTGTTTCTAGGGCAGTTTTGTCTGAAACGATGAGCAGGGAGGTGAGTGATCGCGTGAACATCAAGCACGCTTTCTGGACTGCGCTATATCGCACTGTTTCCCTTAATTCTTTTCCTCTCGCCCTCCCATGGCTCCCTGTAGGGGGACTGCACTCTCACTTTGTGTTTGGACTTAGCCATGTGATCTACGTTGGCTAATAGACCATTTAATTCAGTCGCTCAGTCGTGTCTGACTCTTTGTGACCCCATGGACACGGCACGCCAGGCTTCCCTGTCCGTCATCAAATCCCGGCACTTGCTCAAACTCATGTCCATCGCATCGGTGATGCCATCCAAACATCTCATCCTCTGTTGTCCCCTTCTCCTCCCACCTTCAGTCTTTCCCAGCATCAGGGTCTTTTCAAGAGTCAGTTCTTTGCATCAGGTGGCCAAAGCATTGGAGTTTCAGCTTCAAATTCAGTCCTTCCAATGAATATTCAGGACTGATTTCCTGTAGGGTGGACTGGTTGGATCTCCTTGTAGTACAAGAGACTCTCAAGAGTCTTCTCTAACACCGCGATTCAAAAGCATCAATTCTTCAGTGCTCAGCTTTCTTTATAGTCCAACTCTCACATCCATACATGACCACTGGAAAAACCATAGCCTTGACTAGACGGATCTTTGTTGGCAAAGTAATGTCTCTTCTTTTTAATATGCTGTCTAGGTTGGTCATAGCTTTTCTTCCAAGGAGCAAGTGACTTAATTTCATAGCTGCAGTCACCATCTGCAGTGATTTTGGAGCCCCCCAAAATAAAGTCTCTCACTGTTTCCACTATTTCCCCATCTATTTGCCACAAAGTGATGGGACCAGATGCCATGATCACAGTTTTCTGAATGTTGAGCTTTAAGCCAACTTTTTCACTCTCCTCTTTCACTTTCATCAAGAGGCTCTTTAGTTCTTCACTTTCTGCCATAAGGGTGGTGTCATCTGCATATCTGAGGTTATTGATATTTCTCCTGGCAACCTTAATTCCAGCTTGTGCCTCTTCCAGCCAAGTGTTTTTCATGATGTACTCTGCATTTAAGTTAAATAAGCAGGGTGACAATATACAGTCTTGACATACTCCTTTCCCGATTTGGAACCAGTCAGTTGTTCCATGTTCAGTTCTAACTGTTGCTTCTTGACCTGCATACAGATTTCTCAGGAGGCAGGTCAGGTGGTCTGGTATTCTCATCTCTTTCAGAATGTTCCACAGTTTGTGGTGATCCACACAGTCAAAGGCTTTGGTGTAGTCAATAAAGCAGAAGTAGATGTTTTTTTTGGAACTCTCTTGCTTTTTTGATGATCCAACAGATGTTGACAATTTGATTTCTGGTTCCTCTGCCTTTTCTAAATCCAGCTTGAACATCTGGAAGTTCACGGTTCACGTACTGTTGAAGCCTGGCTTGGAGAATTTTGAGCATTACTTTGCTAGCATGTGAGATGAGTGCAATTGTGTGGTAGTTTGAACAGTCTTTGGTATTGGGTTTCTTTAGGCTTGGAATGAATATTGACCTTTTCCAGTCCTGTGGCCACTGCTGAGTTTTCCAAATTTTCTGGCATATTGAGTGCAGCATCTTCACAGCATCATCTTTTAGGGTTTGAAATAGCTCAACTGGAATTCCATCACCTCCCTACCTTTGTTTGTAATAATGCTTCCTAAGACCCACTTGACTTTGCATTCCATGATGTCTGGCTCTAGGTGAGTGATCACACCATCGTGATTATCTGGGTCATGAAGCTCTTTTTTGTACAGTTCTTCTGTGTATTCTTGCCACCTCTTCTTAATATCTTCTGCTTCTGTTAGGTCCATACCGTTTCTGTCCTTTATTGAGCCCATCTTTGCATGAAATCTTCCCTTGGTATCTCTAATAGACTGTAGGTGGAAATAATTGTGTGCTAGTTCCAAGATAAGACTTTTAGAGCTATGGCCAGTTCCTGTTAGCATTCTTGAACTTCTGTTCTACATGAGAGAACCTGAGCCCTCAGGCCCTAGAATAAGACCTGTGGGATCGACTCAATGGCTACCAAAGCTTGGAGCCCAGCTGAACCTGACTTCAGTTCAGTCGCTCAGTCATGTCTGACTCTGTGACCCCATGGACTGCAGCACAGCAGGCCTCCCTGTCCATCACCCACTCCTGCAGCTTGCTCAAACTCATTCCATCGAATCGGTGGTGCCATCCAACCATCTCATTCTCTGTCATCCGCTTCTCCTCCTGCCTTCAATCTTTCCCAGCATCAGCGTCTTTTCTAACGAGTCAGTTTTTTGCATCAGGTGCCCAACTTAACCCAGCCAAAACCAGCTGAACTGCAGCAGACCTACGTATCTGTGAGTATGAATCACATATGCCATGTTGTGAACCATGGGAACGTGGGGATGTTTGTCATGCAGCCTTAGCAGAGTGGAAACGTGACCAATGTATAGAGTGAGCGGCAGGCCAGCGGTGAGCATAGCATACTTGTTGAATTACATTGTCCTTAATCACATAGAGGACGAACGTTAAAGCCAAACTAGGAATGACTCATAAGCAAAGAGATGGCACTCAGCCTTTCCAAATTCCCCCAGTCCTTGCTAGATGACATATTAGGCAGGAAGTCTTTGAAGGACTGGATGCCTACATAGGGGCCCTTCTTTGTCCTCGCTGTATACGTTGCTGTTTGGTTGCTCAGTCGTGTCTGAATCTCTGCTGGACCGTGGACAGCTTCCCTGTCCTTCACGACCTCCCAGAGTTTGGAGATCCAACCAGTCCATCCTAAAGGAAATCAATCCTGAATATTCACTGGAAGGACTGATGCTGAAGCCCCAATACTTTGGCCACCTGTTGTGAAGAGCTGACTCATTAAAAAGATCCTGATACTGGGAAAGGTTGAGGGCAGAAAGAGAAGGGGACGACAGAGGATGAGATGGTTGGATGGCATCACTGACTCCATGGATGTGAGTTTGAGCACACCCTGGGAGACAGCTATCATATAGCTAGTGACATTTCATTTCCTCTGTTAGTCAAATAAAGTGCTTGGTCATAGCCTCCTAGAAGAAATGATCTAAATTGGTGAGACCTGGCATTCCCTCTGTGGCTTTTGGCATATTTAATCTAGAACTAGGATCTTTCTGGTTTGACAAAGAGCCAGAGGAGTCTGGTTTGAACTATTTGGAATGTTATCTGTGAGGGAAGATGCCTCAGAAGAGAGGTTGAAGTGTCTTCCCTTTCCAGCTCCCTGAATCTGTGCTATGGCCGTGGGTGGTATCAGTGGTGTACTGGGGGAGATGGAGACGGTATGAAGGAACTTGGAAAGTGTCTGCAATTTTGAAGCCCACACAATCTCTGTGAAAGTCTCTCTTTCTGACTCAGGCTTGGTTTGGGCGTTACCTAACTCCTATGATTTGGCACAAGCCCATAAAATCTTCTAAGATCTTGTTAGCCTGTTTGTTTGTTTTTTTTCATTCTCATGGTCCAGTCCCAGAACCCTGGGGCCACGAGTGCGGTATTGAATGAGTCCTGGTGGTTATGATATTCAGACGCGTTGTATCATTGTTCCCTGCCTCACTTTCTGTCTGTTGCGGTAATGAACGTCCACAAACGTGTTAACTAAAAACAACACGTATTTATTCTCCCACAGTTCTGGAGATCTGAAGCCCGAAATCAGTTTCATCGGGCTGAAGTCAAGGAGTCAGCGGGGCTGGCTCTTTCTGGAGAAGCTGGGGAGACACTTCCTGCCTCCTTTCGCTTCGAGGGGCCGCTTGCTCTCCTTTCCTCGTGACCCTTCCTCGCGTCAGTCCAGCCTCTCGCTCTCGTCCTCGCGTCTCTTCCTACCGCACTGATCCTTCTGCCTCTTGTGACTGTGCCGGGGCTGCCTGGATGTCCAGGGCAATCGTCCCCTCTCGAGATCTGCAAGCTCTCTTTCATCATACAAAGCAACAGTTGCAGGTTCCAGACATTAGGACAGGGGCATCTTGGAAGGATCATTATTCTGTGACCCTGATGTTTCCTCCATGGTAGGGCAATGGGGTGTCATTACCCAATTATTCCCATTTTACATTTGAGGACACTGAGGGCAGTGGGTTACAGATTTGGGACCAGAGCCTAGACTCCTGGCTCCCACTCTAAGCTCCTCTTCCTCCTGTCCTGCCCCTCCATTTTCATCTTCTTTCCTTTCCCTCCTCTTCTTTCTCTTCCTCTTCCTCCCCCATCCTCTTCCTCTTCCTTTTTTTCTGGTGTAACACTAATATTCATAGAGTGTTTGCCATGTGCCCAGCGCGGTTTTAAACACTTGTAGATAGGTCACACGCTGTTAGTACTCCCAGTCCATCCTAAAGGAAATCAGTCCTGAATGTTCAGTGGAAGGACTGATGCTGAAGCTGAAGTGCAAATACTTTGGCCACCTGATGCAAAAAGCCAACTCATTGGAAAAGACCCTGATGCTGGGAGGGATTGAGGGCAGGAGGAAAAGGGGATGACAGAGGATGAGGCGGTTGGATGGCATCGCCAACTCCATGGACACGAGTCTGGGCAATGTCTGGGAGACAGTGAAACACAGGGAAGCCTGGTGTGCTGCAGTCTACGGGGATGCAAAGAGTTTGACATGACTTAGTGACTAAAAAACAACAAATTATTACTCCCATTTTACAAACAAGAAAAGTGAGGTTTTGGGAATTTGGGAAACTTTCCCAAGATCAATGCCCAAGCCGTTAAGCAGTGAAGTTGGGATTCAAACCCGGGTGTCCTAGCATGGAAACCCGCGTGCAGCAGAGGCTGTTGGCGCCGAGCTCTGGCCTCCAGAGAGCTCTGAGAGCTGGCTGCCAACGCTCACAGCTGCCCTCTTCTCCTGAGAACTGCCCTTGGCCTGCACGAGCCATTTCATCAAGAATACCTGGAAGATGACACTCCCACCCGGGAAACCTCTAGGAAGTAACTGGTTGATTGAGAGCACACAGTGCTGACCCTGCCCGGCACCAAGAGCTCGCCCCTTAGGAAGGGGACTCTGCCGTCACTCATGCTCCAGGGCCCCCGCGGGCTCAGGCTGAGGCTGGACTTTGGCTGAACCCTCGTCTTCATTAGCTTCTCCCCCCTCCCCAACCCCGATCCTGCTTTATTCACTCCCAAGCTTCTCCTGAGAGCTCTCTCTTGGTAAATCACTTACATGGACATTCCCACCCCAGGCTCCTTTCATAGGGAACTCAGCCCAAGGCATGGCCTAGGATTTGTTCCAGGAAGCAGAAGCAGTGAATGCAAAAGAATACGGGATTTGGCACAGAGATCTGACCTTAAGGCAACTACAGGGACTGAAACAGTCCACAGTCTACCCCTGGTACTGGTCCTGAAGTCAGCTGGGCAGGCAGTTGGGACAGAAAGATGGATGGGCATTGGGGGAAACAATGACGTCTGCAGGAATCAGCCAGAACACGGAGCAATAGACTGGAACTCGTGCATCTCTCCCCATCTTCCAGCTTCTGACCTGCAGAAGAAGTTGGCCGACTTCACCATGTTGCCGCACAGCACCCAGCCTGGGGTATGGAGACCCTGGAGGAGATGGAGCAGGGTTGCTTGAAGGCTCAGGCACTGTCCCACCCCACAAGGTGGGCCATGCATGAGAGCGACTCTGCCTAACCCCACCCAGTGCTGAAGAATTGATGCTTTTCAACTGTGGTGTTGGAGAAGACTCTTGAGAGTCCATTGGACTGCAAGGAGATCCAACCAGTCCATCCTAAAGATCAGTCCTGAATATTCATTGGAAGGACTGATGTCGAAGCTGAAACTCCAATACTTTGGCCACCTGGTTCGAAGAACTGACTCACTGAAAAAGACCCTGATGCTGGGGAAGACTGAAGGCAGGAGGAGAAGGCGGCGACAGAGGATGAGATGGTTGGATGGCATCACCGACTCGATGGACATGAGTTTGAGCAGGCTCCGGGAGTTGGTGATGGACAGGGAGGCCTGGCGTGCTGTAGTGCATGGGGTCACAAAGAGTTGGACACGACTGAGCGACTGAACTGAACCCCACCCTGACCTTGAGCATACAAACATGGCTGCTGCTTCACTGCACTTCCAAATCCCAAGCAAATTTCTCTACTGCCAACCAAACTCAGAACCAGAAAGGGAAAGGGACTCTGAAAGATAAAGTCCCAGCTGAGTTACACTGGTCTAGTAAATCCACCATGGATTAAAGGGACTCTGAAAGATAAAGTCCCAGCTTAGTTAGACGGGGTCTAGTAAACCCACCATGGATTACCCATAACAACCTGGCACATGTACCCACTTCTTTTAACCATATTTAACTTCCAAATTAATATCCTAGCAAAATCCTGTTTTCCACCTCACATAATCCTGGGTACAATTGAAAACACATTAACTTTCTTCCCCAGAGTAGATACAAAGTTTGTTTATCCATCTTTGAGTGATGTTCATACCCTTTCTAGCTCAAGCTCCTACTATACATAAAATAGATAACTAAGAAGGACCTGCTGTATAGCACAGGGAACTCTACTCCATACTCTGTAACGGCCTGTATGGAACAGACTCTAAAAAAGAGTGGGGTTTGCATATGCACAACGGACTCAATCGGCCTGAAACTAAGACAACATTGTAAATCAGCTCTACTCTAATGAAATAAGCAAAGAAAAACCTCCTTATTAGATAGCCCATGACTTAAGTGCTGAATGATCAGTTAGCTGTGCTGTTGACAACTCTTATGTTAGATCATAGAGGAATGAGTGAGGGGGAAAGGCTTTGATTAACATATGCATGAACATTTTCACACAAAATAAGGAAATACTCAGCTCTATTATCTGCTCCATGTCTTCCACTGATCACGTGTGTGATTGCAGCTGACCTTTATAGTCTTGTTCATGCACTACCCTTCTCATAATCCATTTGCCTTCCGCAATAAACTGGCCTTGGGGTAACACAGAGTTGCATTCTTTAAGGGCCTGGGTCACTAACGGTTCTACCTATAAAGGGTGGTTGTATTTCTTTTTATTGGATTTCATTACGGAATATGGGGATATTAAGGAGTGCCTCAGGGCATCTCTGGGATTCAGAGTATCTTCCTGTTTATTCCCCATCGTAGAGCAGCAACTCTTGTTATTCATGATTAATCACTGTAGCCAGTCTGGAGACTCCTCTCCACAGACATTGATTCATTGCCATGGGGAGCCCAAAATGGGCAGATCGCAGTGGGCCCGTTAATGGTTAATGGGCCCATTGCTGTGTCTCCGGGCATCCCTCTTTTGGGAACTCAGATCTCTAGACTGAAAGAACCTAAAGTCCTGGGGATGGAAAGCAAACGGTTGCTAGTGAATTACACAGGGTGATAGCCAGAGGAGTCACGCCCACTTCTACCCCTTAACACCTGGACCTGGGAATCTTGGCTGGGGGTGAACAACACTGTATGTCGGTTGCTGGTTTTGGAGCACAGGCTGCTTGCCGGAGGATACTGCCCCAGGCTGCAAGGAGTTGTCACAAGGCTGACGCCATAACGGAGTCTGCAAAAGGCCACTCTGCCATTTAGTCAGACCAGCTGCTTCAGGGTGACGGAGATCTCGGTGAGACTAGTGAATTAACCAAATTCACCACATTTACTTGCTGTAAATGACCTGAAGCAAAGCTGTGTGGAATGCTATGAAGGTGATCAAGGCATTCTGTAAATCCATAGATAGTGGTTTTGGCAGAAGCACTGTGGGCGGGAAAACACATCTGTGTTTAAGATACAGGTCTGGATAAGTAAACTGAGAACAAGCATGGAGTCGTACTGGGAGTTCAGCACTGGACTCTAATTGGTACTTGGGCTTTGCAGTGACTGGGCTGGGTCAGCCTCGAGTGAGAGTCCAGTTTGCTGAATCCCTGCCTAACCTCCATCCCTTCCTCTGCGGTCATTTTGCTCATGAGCCCATTGGGTAACGACAGGGAGGGCTTAAGAAAGAGTTTGATTGACATCCACAAAATGGATCATTTTGCCCATCCACGTGCTAAGGTCCTGCTTTATTGAGGTCACTCTTTGATGAGTGTGCTTTTAGGACACAGATACATTCACCCAATCTTCCAACTTGCAAAGTTTCAGCATATACCTCTTCTCAAGACCTCACTTCACCAGTTTTATAACTGTGTTTCTTCTAAGTGCCTGACTTGCTGTCTCTCCTTCCAGGCTAAGCAAACAATCAGGCTCCCTTCTCAAAGCTCTACACTGGAAGGATTTCCCTTCCTCACTGTCCTGGAGAGTGAGGCTACACGGCTGCAGCTGCCCCCTTAAGAATAGTGCCAGCCTATCCTGCTTGCTCCTTGGAAGAAAAACTGCAAAACCTGGACAGGGTATTAAAAATACATCACTTTGCCAACAAAGATCCATATAGTCAAAGCTATGGTTTTTCCAGTAGTCATGTACGGATGTGAGAGTTGGACCATAAAGAAGGCTGAGTGCTGAAGAATTGATGCTTTCAAATTGTGGTGTTGGAGAAGACTTCTTGACAGTCCTTTGGACAGCAAGGAGATCAAACCAGTTAATCCCAAAGGAAATCAACCCTGAATATTCACGGGAAAGACTGATGCTGAAGCTGAAGCTCCAATAATTTGGCCACTTGATGTGAAGAGCCCTCTCCTTAGAAAAGACCGTGATGCTGGGAAAGATTGAGGATAGTAGGAAAAGGGGACGACAGAGGATGAGATGGTTGGATGGCATCATCGACTCGATGGACATGAGTTTGAGCAAACTCTGGGAGAGGGTGAAGGGCAGGGAAGCCCAGCATGCTGCAGTCCATGGGGTCTCAAAGAGTCAGGTATGACTTAGCGAATGAACAAGAGGCCTCCTGCAGAACCATCTACAAACCAGAACCATTTCTTTCTCCCTCAGTTAAGTTGTCAGGGAAGTCCACAGAAGGCCACAGGTGTGAGCTGAGAGAGAGGCAGTTTTGCAGTGTGAGAAGGGAGATGGGCCTCGGGAGTGTTTGCTGGGGTGACTTACTTGTGTCTTCCCGACCTGCTTGAGCTGGTATTATATATGCTACTTCCATCTCACGATAAAATGGCTTGCCCAAATGCCCAGTATTATGGTTTGGTTGCTCAGACAACACCCAATGCATGATGGGCAGCTCAGAAGGCACAGGGACCGGGTGGCCCATAACCAAACTTTCAGTCCGTATGAGGTCGTGTGGCGACACGGAAGCCATTTCTCAGGAAGGTATCCAGATGGTGGCACCGCGGTTCTCCAGCCTGGAGTCTGTGCTGTGATTCACGTAGGGAGCCTGCCCAAGTCCACACAGCATCCCTATCTACCGCACACCCTTCAGGCATCGTCAGATCTTCTGGGTCCCACAGCCCGACCGGCGGTGTAGTCTGCATGGCAGCCTGCACCTGTTGGGGGTGGATGAGCAGGTCTGGCCTGATAAACCCACTCCAGCATTCCAATATCCCTAAGCTTCTGGACGCCTTCCGCTGCAATCCACCAGGGAAATGCTGGCATTAGGACATCATTTAGTGCGGACCACCTTGGCTTCCAGGTCTTAGTCACTCAACCAAACACTGTTGACAGGCAGGCCCAGCTGCTTGAGCAAATGCATTGAATCCAGAATTTCTGCTTAATTCACCCAGGTCAATGAATTTAGCCTGACCCAGCACTACACATGTTTTCTCTCTGATCCAGTGTCCTTAGGGTCCACTCCCAGAACTACAGAAAATGGGATGCTGGGACATGTAGTTCTAGCTTAGCTAAGCTGACATAGTACAAAGCATTATGGACACTTTGCTTACTGTATCGTGTTGCCTCCTTTTAATCTTAAAAAAAAATTCTTCCGGGTTTCTCTTGAAGTGGAATATGTGTGTTTTTTAGAGGTACAAAGGTAAAAACATAAGCGCAGTAATATTCACGCCTCAGGTTGAAACCCAAGGTCACCGATGTTTCGTTTTAAGCCTCAGAGTCACACCCATCCTCTCCTGAGGGTCCCTGTGTCTGTAGCCACCCACCCCCAGTCTGCTGGCAGCACTTAACTCATCTCATCTCACCTGTTTCTGGTGATGAATTGTTATCCCCATTTTACAGATGTGGAAACTGATGCCAACGGAACAAAGCTGTAAAACGGGCAAGGGAGAGGACTGGAGTTCAGACTCAGGTTTCCTGCCTCTACAGCCAGGTCATGCTGAGGGAAAGGTCCCCCCGATTCGTGTCCCTGCTTGAGTTAACATTTGCTCCAGGTTACTGGTGATGGGTGAGACATGGAATCCCAGAACCACAGACTCTCCTCATTGCATGGGGTCCTAAAGATCACTTTAGAGTTGAGGATATCAAAGGCCAAAAAGATGAGGCAATTTGTCCAAGGCAAGCCAGTCGGTCATCAACAGGACTTGGGCAGAAGGTGATGGCCAGGGCTATGACTACGCACGGCCAGAATTAAGTGGTTGCGTGTTTGCCATTCAAAACGTGCCTGATCCACGTCAGTCTCTGACTAAAGTGGTGCCTATTCAGGGAGTCACACACTCTTTCCTCTGTTCCCCGGTCCTAGAAACCAGGCCCAGTTGCCCAGCTGGGCTCAAGCTTTATCAACCGCCCACCTCATTGGCCCAAGTCCTCAGACAGAATCCCGTTTGCTGGTCCGCAGGAGTCTCTTGGATTTCTTCAGACTCTTTTGTTGCAAAGGGAGCTGGGATTCTCCTTGATTTGTTTGAGGAGCAGAGCAAGGGATCTCATGGAGGCAGATGACCTATTCCTTGAGTACTGGCCTGATTTGTGTGGTCAAAAACGACCTAAGCAACAGGGTTTTATTTTGAGCTCATCCAGGCCCAGGTAGTGTGGAAACTTCCGTTCAGGGGCTGGCATCTACGACATAGTGGCCACACTCTCGAGAAACCAGCAAAAGTGTCATTTCCTTGACATGTGGCCCCTTTAGCTCTCTATGCTCACTCAGAGCCCGAGGAAACAGCAGGCGCTGGATGAGGAAGGTTTAGGCAGAATTCATGTGTCCGTTCAACAAATATCACAGAGCACCCTCCGTGGACCGGGGCTGCTGGAGGGGCTGGGGTACGTCAACGACAAAACAAGTAATTCCCGGGAGTCAGAGTCTAGTGCAGACGGACAGGCAGTTAAACGAAAAGAATAAAGAGCCGATTACGTAGTGTAGTGAAGAAAGGGGAACACGTGCAGCAAGAGGGAACAGGAGTGGGAGGCAAGAGGGCAAGGTGCAGAGCTACAGGGGGAGGTGAGGGGCGGTCCCCGGGGGAGGTGAGGGTGGGAGGTGAGGGGAGGTGAGGGGCGGTGAGGGGCGGTCCCGCGGGGGAGGTGAGGGGCGGTCCCAGGGGGAGGTGAGGGGCGGTCCCAGGGGGAGGTGAGGGTGGGAGGTGAGGGGAGGTGAGGGGCGGTCCCCGGGGGAGGTGAGGGGCGGTCCCAGGGGGAGGTGAGGGTGGGAGGTGAGGGGAGGTGAGGGGCGGTCCCAGGGGGAGGTGAGGGGCGGTCCCAGGGGGAGGTGAGGGGCGGTCCCAGGGGGAGGTGAGGGGCGGTCCCAGGGGGAGGTGAGGGTGGGAGGTGAGGGGAGGTGAGGGGCGGTCCCCGGGGGAGGTGAGGGGCGGTCCCAGGGGGAGGTGAGGGGCGGTCCCGCGGGGGAGGTGAGGGGCAGTCCTGTGGGAGTGGTGAGGGGCAGTCTCATGGGGGAGGTGAGGGTGGGAGGTGAGGGGCGGTCCCGCGGGGGAGGTGAGGGGCGGTCCCGCGGGGTGAGGTGAGGGGCGGTCCCGTGGGGATATGAGGGGTGGTCCCGTGGGAGTGGTGAGGGGCAGTCTCGTGGGGGAGGTGAGGGTGGGAGGTGAGGGGAGGGGAGGGGCGGTCCTGTGGGGGGAGGTGAGATCTGAACCAAGGTGTCAGAGGTTGGGGAGTGTGATCCCAGGCAGCAGGAACGCCTGGGCCCTGGGGCAGGCGGCTGCTGGTGTACTCCAGGAGCAACGAGGAAGCCAGGGCGGCTGGAGCAGAGGGGAAAGGGGAGAGACAGAGGAGGGGAGGTCGGAGATGGGAGAGTGGGCCAGAGGTGCATCAGAGTGACTGAAGCACATACTGTGGTGACACGTTTCTGAAGGTGGGCGGGGGAGGAGGAGGCTGTTGCAATAACCGGGTGAGAGACGATGCAGCTCAGACCAGGATGGATGCAGGGTGAGCAGCCATCACTTTTCGTGAGGGGGCCTTGAAGGTGGTGCCCATAGAGTTTGCTCGAGGTTAGATGCAGTGTGAGAGGAAGAGACGGTCAAAGAGGACACTAAGCTTCTGAGCCACCAGATGGACGGGTGTGAAGCAGAGCTTTCTGCTGGCTCTGCCACTTCCGCTGGGCAAGTGATTCACTTAACATCTCTGTGTTGTAGTTCCCTTAACTGTAGATTTGCGAGAGTAACAGTCCCAAGTCCCCCTAGGTATTATGAGATCTGACCTGGTGCATAGTAATTGCTTAGTAAATAGTGTGTGTGTGTGTGTGTGTGTGTGTGAGCCGCTCAGTTGTGTCCGACTCTGTGACCCCGTGGACTGTAGCCCACCAGGCTCCTCTGTCCATGGGATTCTCCAGGCAAGAGTACTGAAGTGGGTTGCCATTTCCTTCTCCAGTAAATATTAGCTCTCCTAATTACTATGATTGCTGTTACTGATACAGACTCTAGATTAGGAGTCAGCAGAGAACAGCCTGAGGGGCCCGTTTTGGTAAATCAGGAATCCTTGGGTATGTGTTGTCTGTGGCTGCCTTCCTGCCCTGGGGCAGAGTTGAACAGCTGCGACATTGTACGACTGCAAAGCTGGAAACAGTCGTGCCCTGACCCCTGCAGAAAGCTTGCTCATCTCCGTTGTAAACCAAGCAGCTCTTTTTCAGAGTAGGTTTTAGTCAAGGTTTCTCACGCTCTTCTTGCGGTTCCAGGACAGGGGTGGGGGGTGCAGCTGATGACCTTTGTGCCCCCCTCCATCCCTGACACTCTGCGACCTCTGGTCCATCAGATGCTGGCTCTGGGAGAGATGCGGGAGGCTTGCACCCCTTCCTTCTCCAGGGCGGTGCTCCTGATACTCGCCTGCCCGTCACAGAGCTTGGGTGACACAGTGCTGTAGCATCTCACGGCTGAGTGGAGGGATTAATAGCTGATGGCGTGCCTGGCCCCGGAGAGCCAGACCCTGATCTGCCAGCAGCCGAGGCATGCCCCTCCCGTCATCCCTGCCTCCCTGCCTCCCTGCCATGCTCCACAGGGCCTCTCCAGGCAAAGCCGCCCACCGGCAACCGGCTTGGAAAGAAGGCAGAGCAGCCTGGGAGGCGTCTGGCCAAGGTCTGATGCAGCTGCAGCCCTTCAATAGCTGTGTGACCTGGGGCAAGATACTTAGCCTGTCTGAGCCTGGCTTTCCTCAAGTGTCAAAGATGGATGGTTTTTACGTCTGGACCCCAGTGGAAACTCATTTTCTCGGGGACCTTGGCTGCCTTGCCTGACATAACGTCGGCACCGTCATGGTGCCTGGTACAGGGGAGGTGCCCTGAAAGTGTTTGTTGAGGGAAAAAGGGGAGCAGAACTCGTACCGTGCAGGTGTCCAAGGGAAAGCAAAAGTGTTAGTCGCTCAGTCGTGTCCGACTCTTTGCAGCCCCATGGACTGCAGCCCACTGGGCTCCTCTGTCCACGGGATTCTCCAGGCAAGAATACTGGAGTGATTTACTTCTCCAAGGGATCTTCCCCACCTAAGGATCTAACCCAGGTCTCCCGCATTGCAGACAGATTCTTTACTCTCTGAGCCACCAGGGAAGCCTGTCAGTGTCCAGACCATGGCCATTTACAATAAGGATGATGTTGCTATGGACTGTAGAGCTCTGTGAAGCCCGGCATCTCTACCCGCCAGGCCAGGTGCAAGGTCCAGGATAGAGGTAGGGCTTCACCAGCTTCAGGGGACAGGGAGGGGGGTGGGAGGGCCAGACGTGTTCGGATTTCTGCTTGAAGGAGGTGAGAAAACGAGGGCCGTGGGCAGCTCTGACGCACAGAGAGACAGGTGAGAGATGACAAGACAGACGGAAAGATAGATTGACAGATAAATAGACAGAAGACAGGCGAGCAGGCAGACAGGCAGGGTGCCAGGCAGGTGGATAAACAGGTGGTAAGCGACGGCGGGGGTCCTGTGCCCCCAGCCCCTCCTCTGCAGTCCCCGTTGTCACACGCTCCTAGTAAGACAGACAGATCGTGTTGACTCAGCGCCAGAGGGGTGCCGGAACCTCAGGGAAGTTTCTGAGGTGGCAGGGCTGGATTGCCCGTGTCTGTCTTTACGGGCAGGCTCTGATCAGAGCGGGCGTCGGGACGGAGGGAGGCAGAGTGGCTGCAGAGCCTGGACCGGAGGTGGGGAGCGGGGGTTTGAGCCGCAGCTCTCCGCTCTCTGACCTTGTGACTCGGCCAGGCCTGTGCTTCTCCCCCGAGCCTGAGAGACTGCCATGGACCGAGGTCATGGTGAGAGGAGGCAGCAGGGACGTCTCTGAGGCTGGGAGGTGCACGCAGCTGTGAGCGGCGGTGACCACGCCCGGGCACCCGTCTGACAGCGGCTAGGCGAGCTGAGCGACAGGGTGCGGAGCCGTGATGAAGTGAGGACAGTTGGCATCTGCTCGCCTGAGTGTGGATCTGTCAGTTTGCGCAGAGAAGGCGCTTAACAATGAAACTTGGCGGGGTGGGGGTGGGTTGTCAGCCAGACGGCTTGCCTCCGGGGGTGCCCATGGGCTCAGTTCCCTTGCTTCATAGCAACAGGGCCGGCGACTGAGCACAGAGCCCGTGTCACACGCTGTCCCCCAATCTTACAGCCCGCCCACCAACAGCGTTGTCTTGACATCAGAGGCAGAATTTGCTACTTGATTTGCAGAACCCCGTGAAAAATGAGAATGTGGGGGCCCCTTGTTCAAAAACTGAAGCATTTCAAGGCAATGAGAGACGAACTTGAACCAAGCCCCGCGAGCCCGCACAGACTCCATCTGCACCGCTGAGCCTGGCTGGGGCGCTCGATCCGTGACTAGTGTGATGGCTGGGGGAGGGAATTCTCAAGGCCGGGCGCTGCTGAGCTGGGATCCTCAGTCTGTGCCTCAGATCTATCACTTTCGAGTGACTTTGGATGGGTCCCTTAATCTCTGCGCCTCAGTTTCTTCATCTGTAAAGTGGAAGTAAAACGAGCACCCAAGCCTTAGACTTGTCGTGCAAAATGAATGACTGTGACTAACCTGCTGGACACAGTGCCTGGCCCAAGCACCCGATAAGTGTCAGCTACTGTTACATCCTGCGGACCAAGCTGCGGAGCTAGAGGTGACCGGGTCCAGGATGATCTAAGTCAAAGCCCCTTTCCCGGCCCTGGACTGTATACTGGCCTTTCCCGGGGCTTGCGGCTCCAGAGATGGGCAGGCGTTTGCTTTGTCCCTAGAGGTGCTCTTGTGGCTCAGATGGTAAAGAATCTGCCTGCAATCCAGGAGAACTGGGTTCAGTTCCTGGGTGAGGAAGATCCTCTGGAGAAGGGAATGGCAACCCACTCCAGTATTCTGGCCTGGAGAATTCCATGGACAGAGGAGCCTGGCTGGCTACAGTCCGTGGGGTCAGAAAGAGTTGGACACGACCAAGCGAACAACGCTTGCCTCTTGCTTAGAGGTGCTCATGGCACGTCGTCACCTGTGGACACTGACTCCGAGCCCAGGCTTTCCCACAGAACCGCTTCCTGGTGCCTTCTCCCCCTGCCCCCCAAACGTGCCCTTGACTCTTGCTGGTCTCACTGGATCTGAAGGCATGGGCTGGAGAGGGGAGTCTCTGGGACCTGTGAGGATATACGAGGAGGTGTCCTCAGGGGTGAGCAGAGTGCAGTCACTTGGGACAGGGGTGGGCTTGCAGACCCCTGGGATTCCTTATACCCAAGATGCCACCCTTGAGGTAGGTGATAGGTCAGATCAGCCTTTGATCTGACTTTGTATGTGAGGTTTAGATAATTCAGATGACCCTGGATGTACATACTCTTTCCACAAGTGACCAAAGGAAAAACTCAGGCAGATACTCCATGTGTGGACATAATAGGCAGACCAGCGTCGTGTGGGAGGTTGGGCAGGAGTGCAGGGAGTGGGGCTGATCCCCGTGGGCTTCTAGGAGGAGCTGCTGCTCTGACAGGCAGTTCGGGACTGGCGGCTGTCTTCACGCGCAGTCTCCCCCATCGCAGGGCAGGTGCGGCCATGGCAGTGGCAGGCCCTGAGCCTGGGCACGAGAAGGGTCTAGGCACCCTCTAGTCCTTTGCATCTGGGGGCCCAGGTTTCAGCGGGTCTGCCACTGGGTGGGGGACACCAGGAGGAGGGCGGGGTGGGACCAGGTGGAGGGAGGCAGAGGTTGGCAGGTGGCTCACTAGGGCATCACAGACCAGGGCCTTGTGTCTGGTATTTATTCTAAGCCATGGGAGATCTTTGCAGAATTTTAAGCACAGAAAAGATTTGATGTGATTTAAGCTTTTAAAAGATCAATCCGTCCAGTTGTTGGGTGGAGAATGGACGGAGGGGAGCTGAGAGTGGCGAGGGGAAGACCGGTGAGAGGTTTACATCATTACCCAGGCGTGTGATGCTGGCCAGGGTCGGGGAGGGGGTGGGGGGCTGGAGACCGTCGGCATGTTGGAGATTTATTTCAGAGGTGGAATTCCGAAGACATGCCAGTGAGGTGGGGAAGAAGGGAAGCAGAGAGTCAAGCCTGACTCCTTGGGAGGATTAGGGATAAAGATGCAGAGGGGAAAGGAGGATTCTCGTCCAGGTCTTTCGGAGTCTGAGCTTCCAGCAAGGTCTCCTGGGGCACTGGTGGGAGATCCCAGGACTCAGAAGTGAGGGTGACCCCTCCCCTCGGTGAGTTCATGTTCCAGGGTCGCCCAGGGGACCCATCCCAGCCAAAGGATGATTCTCCTTCCCACACAACCTTCTGGAGAGGTAGATCCAAGCAGGAGGCGTGGAGAGAGGTGAAGGGCTTGTTCATCTGAGTGCTTTCTTTAGGGGTTGTGGGTCCTCAGAGAAAGTGCTATCTTGGGGGTTGGTGGATCCTACCTCTGAAATGAAGGATTTTGTGTAGTCTGGGGAGAGGAAAGAAAGAAAAAAGAGGAGACCGGGAGAATGAGGCAGAAAGACGGAAGCAGAAGTGGGAGGGGTGGAGTTTGGAAGATACAGCAAGACTGATGAGACGGAAGGATGTAGAAGGGAAGGTGGATGTGGAGGGCAGAGGTGGAGATGGGCTCAGGAAGCAGATTCAGGTGGAAGGAGAGGGACGGAGATGAGGACGGACAGCGTTACCGTTAGGGTTCTGGGGCGGGGACAGTGGGCAAGTTCAGAGTACACTTGAACATTTAATGGGGGGCCATTCATAGAGAAAAAACCCCGATGCTGGGAGAGACTGAGGGCAGGAGGAGAAGGGGACGACAGGGCATGAGATAGTTGGTTGGTGTCGCCGAATCAATGGACATGAGCTTGAGCAAACTCTGGGAGATGGTGATGGACTGGGACGCCGGGGGCGCTGCAGTCCGTGGGGTCACAAAGAGTCGGACACGACGAGTGACTGAACAACCGCAACCTTTAGAGAGGTGGTGAGCTTAGAGGGAGCCAGGGAAGGGGGGCAGGGGATGCAGGAGGGTGGCGGCGAGGAGCCTGAAGCCAAGGTGAGGGAGTGGGTACCCGAAGCCAGCAAATGATGGCGGGGCGGTGGGCGGGAGCTGCAGCAGGAAGGAGAGGGCCCGGGCTGGAGGGGACATCCCACACACCATCTCCTCTGGCCTCGAACCTCCTACCAGTGCCTCCCGGGTCAGCAGAATCCAGGGTCAAGGGATCCCGGGGATGCACATGAGAGATCAGCCTCTTGGGCGCGGAGCCCTGTAGACAGGAGCAGGGCAGGGATGTGGAAAGGCAGACAGAGAAACCAGGCACACAGAGGGTGAGGCAGAGAGAGCGGTGGGGCCATGGAAAGGTGGGGCTGGAAAGGGAGAGGAAGTTAGGAGGTAGAGACTCAAGTGAGAAGCGGCTGACCTGGGGAGAGGGAGGCAAAGACCTAGGAAAGCAGGGGCTCATCAGCTGGTGACGTTCCCTGCGATCACTGGCTTTGGTTCTCTCAGAGCCACGGACTGCGCCCAGATAACGTTAATCTTTGTCCCAAGAGCTCTGAACACCCTCCATGGAGGCATACGCTCCCACTTTGACACAGGAGGATAACTAAAGGAAAAAGGCTCTTGATGTCCTGGCTCTGGGTTTGGGTTTTAGCCTAACGAATTGCAGCCTCTCTGCCTCACCTTGCCGTTCATTCTGGAAGTCGTGGATGCTCTGGGCACGAAGAGGCAGCTGACTTGAGCATTCCAGTGCCTGCTGGTGGCTAGCCCTCCTGCCACTCTGCCAGGACTCGGTTAAACCCACGGCTGGGCGTGGGCCCTCACAGGATGCTGGGGTCCCAACAGAGGTCTGGATGATGCCCTGGCCGGTGCTGGTTTTGGAGGGTCCCAGCTCTTGGAGGTGTTTGACATAGACAGCATCCCCCCAGCCAGGGTGAAAAGCTTCTGTATTCTGATGTGCTTGAAAAAACATTTCCCCCTGAGTTGTGGCGCTTTGACCTCTCTGTGTGAGGACCTTGAGGAAGACCCAGACAGGGTCATTTCAGGGGGCCCATCAGGTCAGTCCAGGGAAGACCTGGGCAGCTCGAGGAGTCTTTGGGTCTCTGCTGGCGTTTATTTGATAGGCTTGAAGCCCAGTCTGGGAGGTGGCCTTCCAGAAGAATCTCTGCTCCTTCACCGTCCTGTGCTGGGCTGACCACAGCCTTCTTCTGGGGGCAGTTCTGCCCTTGCATCCATGAGGGGAGGCCAGAGGGGAGTTCATGCTGGTCAAGCTCCTGCAGAGCCTGTGCTGGAAACCCTCACTCCATAGATGGGGTTAAGAGCAGAGTCTGGAGCCAGGCTGCTTGGGTTTGAGTACTGGTTCTGCTCTGACTGGTTGTGTCCCCTGGGCGAATTAACCTCTCCGTGTCTGCATCAGAGTGTTGCTGTGAAGATGACATAAAGCACATGTGCACAGGGGTGAGAGCTGGACCCGACACTTTGGTGCTGTGTAGGGACTAGTTGTGACTGTGGTCTCTCTTTGGGGCTTTCTCCAAACTCCACTGTCATTGTTCAGTCACTAAGTCATGTCTGACTCTTTGCAACGCCATGGACTGCAGCACGCCAGGCTTCCATGTCCTTCACTATCTCCTGGAATTTGCTCAAACTCATGTTCATTGGGTCGGTGATGCCATCCAACCATGTCACCTCTGTCGCCTCCTTCTCATCCCGCCTTCAATCTTTCCCAGCATCAGGGTCTTTTCCAATGAGCCAGCTCTTCACATCAGGTGGGCAAACCCCATTGCACCCTCATTTTATAGATGGAGGAAACAAGGCCCTGAGAGGGGCACGAATCATTCAAAGCCGTGGGGCTGCGGAAGTGGCACAGTGGGCATGCACCTAGACGGTCTCACGCTCAGACCGCACCTTTCCTGCTGCCTGCGCCTGTGGTTGTGGGCTGCTAAGTTAGCACAGAGAGGAGGGGGGTGGACATTGTTCTGAAGCCCCTGGCCAGCCCCTTTATGCTCCAAAATCATCTTACAGATCCAAGCTAGTGGTGCTTCCCAAACTCACGCTGACAGTCCTGTTCCTTGATCTCCTGCGGGGCCAGTTGGGGAGGGGGGCTCTTCTTCCTGTCCTCCCCCTTCCCCAGACTGTCAGATCCACTCCAGCTCGGATGAGGAAAGCAGCTGGCACAGGGCTGCCCCGTCCATCACTCGGGGGAGTGTCTGCCTGCTTCTCTGGCAGGCTGCCCTCTGTCTTCAGGCTCAGGGGCCAGGTCCTGCCACGTGGATGGCAGGACCATGGGGAGGGTGAAGCTCAGGTAGCAGCCAGCCCAGGGACACACAGGCAAGTTTTCTGCACTGACAGCTGGGTTGGCTCTGATGGCCCAGCCTGGCTGTCTCGGCTCTGCGATGCACCAGACAATCCTTCAGAATGGGCCAGGAGGGCATGGAGTAGAGTGTGAAGACAGAACTTTACGTGCCCTGGGGCTTGGCAGAGGGAGGTAAAGCAGGACAGTTGAGCTGAATTCCCTTCACTGCACCATGAGTGATAAGCACTGGCTCCCATAATCTTAGAGCTGAGAGCGCAGCTGAGAGATTTCTTGGTACAATTGCTTCATATTTCAGATGGGGAAACTGAGGCTCAGAGGCAGAGGGGTAACCTCCCTAGGGCCTTGCAGCAAACCTTCCATGACTGAGCTGGACCTAGAATCTAAATTTCTAGAGTCACAGACCAGTATGCTTTCAGAGAGTCTTCCAGTCCTAGCCAGAGCCAGCCTCCCCCAACCCACATCCCCATCTCTGGCTATTGTCAGCTGATTACATGTGTGCTTGGCTTCAGCCAGACTCTTTCTTACCCCATGAGCTGTAGCCCCCCAGGCTCCTCTGTCCATGGGATTTTTCCAGCAAGAATACTGGAGTGGGTTGCTATTTTCTCCTCCAGGGGCACTTCCCTGCGTGCATCTCACATCTCCTGCATTGCAGGCAGATTCTTTACTGCTGAGCCACCTGGGAAGCCCAGCTGATTGTAATAACTCACATTTATTGAGCACTTCCTCTATGCAGGCACTCTTCCCAGTACTTTGTAAGTATTAACTTATTTTATCTCACCTATTTGAAAGTAGTCAATAGCATTATCCACCTTTCCCACATGGGGAAACTGAGTCGGGGAATAATTTGCACAAAGTCATTCTGCTAGGATATGGCAGAGTCATGTTTGGAACTCAGATCACTGAGGGCAGAGTATGAAGTGCCTTAAAGCTCAGAAAATAAAACTTCAAGGGAGCTAGAGCCCATTGTCCTCCAGTAGTCATCCACGTATGGTCTAATTGCTTTGTGTGCCACGGAATTCCCTTCGTGAAACCCCTCTGTACCATGTCTTTGGTGGAGGGCCCCAGGGTCAGAAGCAGACTAGATTTGAAGTGGTTTCAAGAAATGTGATTTAGGAAAATGATGTTAGTCTCTGGGGAAATCCTACAGCTAAGGGGGAAAGATCAGAGCAAGGGGGAGCCTCGTCTGGTGGCCGGGGACAGGAGGCAAGACGAGCGAGTTACCACACAGGCTCGGTCTCTCCTCCATGTGTCACCCTGGTCGCTTCCAGCCCCACCCTGGACCTCAGAACCCTCATCTGAAAGAGGGGGGCATGGATCTAAGAAACGTTCTCTCTGAAAGACCTTTCCAAAGCTGACATTTGGGGGTTGGGTGAACTGCTCCTGATAACTCTATTTCCCAACAGGTTGACGTTAGAACGGCCTCTTAAGAATTCCTTGCCCTTTTCACAGGTATCTGCTTTCAAGTGAGTTTTTCTCACCCCTCCTGGAGTTGGATAACTTCTGCTGTTGGGAAGACCTTCCCGAGGTGTAATTTAAGAGCCTTCACTGCCGTTCTTTCTTCCTTCCTCAAGGATCCTTTGTGTCTTTTTCTTAATGACAGACTAAGTCAGAACAGGCTCAGATTTACCATCATGTGTTGGGAGCCTGTCCAGGCCTGTCACTGATGCCATTCACGGCTTTATTATGCTGCTGCTGAGCAAACCGACCACAGAGGGGAGAGAAGGCGCTGCTCCTCCCCATGACCTGAGGCTCTCCAGTCCCTCTACCCAGGCTGCGCCCTTGTGGGGCAAGACGGGGAGGGGCGACCAAACCCACACACTCCAGCATGAACCCCTCAAATCAGGTCCCCCATGCCCTGGGTGAGGCGGCCAGCTTCCTCAGGGAGGAGGGAGTCAGGCTCACCTGTCTGCCTCTGCAGTCAGCATCTGAATGCAGCTTGAGATGCGTCTTCTCCCAGTTTGTTTGCACATTCACCGAATCTACTCATCATTCATTCATTCAAGAACTCAGCATTTACTGAGCCCCCACTGAGTGTCATATTCTAGGAAGGCATGTGGAGTCTGGACTCCAATGGACCTGGCTCTCCATCCTGGTTCTGGCACTAACAAGCTGTAAAATTTGGGGGATCTGCTTGCTCTTTTGATCCTCTGTGTCCTGACCTATAAAACAGGCATAATAATATTGGCCTTCTGTAGTGTGTGCTGTGAGGATCTGATCTCTCTGGCGCCTGGCACGGCATGGCAGGTGTGTCTCCCACCTGCTGCATGTGACTGCAGACTCTTCATGTGCTCTTCTCTCTTACCCCATCCTCTCACCCCCAAAGCAGGATCCGAGTGTCCCTCTCAAGCTAGAAGCTCACTGGGAGTGGGCTTTCTCCTTCTGGACTCGTCACCTGACCCCCGGAGGCTTCCCGGGCTAAGCCCCCAGCAGCAAACAGAGCAGGAGCTGGCCGTGGTGCTGACTCGTTCTCCCTTAGCTCTCTCTAAAGAGGATGGGAACTGTACTCCACGGATGTCTTCATCCTCTGGATCCTCCCATCACAATAATTTCTCCAAATGTGAAAAGCTGTTTCGGACTCACCTTGTAGGAACAGGCCTAGCAGAAGCATTCTAGAGTGATGAACATGTTAGGGTGACTGATCAAACCGAGGTGGCCAACTCCTCCTGCCCCTGTTCCTCTGATGATGGTGGGAGGGTGGGGATAACAAGGGTGAAGAGCTTCAAAACGCACCAAGACAACCTTAGACAGCCTCCTGCTGCTCTCCTTGCTCTCTTCCAAACTGCCCTGCAGAGTAGCCAGATTAATCTGGAAATCTTGCTCTTATCTGAGAAAGAATCGCAGAGCGTTAAGAACTAGAAGGAAGGCTCTGAATCTAGGCTAGCCTTAGTCACTTGCGTGACCAATAGAATGCTGTGGAAGTGACATTCTGGGATTTTCAAGTCCAGGTTTTAAAAAGCTTAGCAACTTCTCTGTGGGTTTCCTAAGAGCGTTTATCCAGGGGAAGCAGCCAGCATGCACAGACTCTTGCCTCTCTGAGACCACCAAGCTGTGAGGAACGTCACCTTGGCCACTTGGGAGGAGACAGGCACCTGGCCGGCCCCCACCCCTCCTAGGCGAGGTGCAGACCTCTGAGTGAAGAACCGTTGTGGACGCACAGCAGCCATGCGACTGCAACTGCGCCAGAGACGGAAGCGAGCGTGGCCCAGCTGGGCCCTGTCCACCCACAGAACTTCTAGAGGTCATAGTGCATTTCTGTTTTAATCTACTCAGTTGTGGAGGCGCTTTGTTATGGAATAACAGGTAATTTATTCAAGCCACCTGAATAAATGGGGGGCCCTGGCCCCCTGACTGTGGGTACCCACAGGGCCCTGAGCTTCTCCTGTGAAGCATTCATCGTGAATTATGAGTTATTTCTCTACTTGTATTGGCAGAAATGTGGGCCAGTCAACCACGACTCTTCTCCACTTCTGCAGGGTAGTGTCATTGTTAGGAAGTGGTCTCCCAGCCAGACAACATTTCCTGGCTCCCTTTGCACTTGGTAGGTCAGGTGACTGACTTCTGACCGGCGGTTTATGGATATAAGTGACGTACACCACAGTCACTGGTCTATAAGAAGGTCCCGGGGGGTCTCCCTCCACCGGTCTGTTCAGCGTGACTGTTGGAGCCATCCTCTGAAGACGAAAGTGCTTCCATCTGCCTGGGTTCTGAGACGAACGCCCTCCCTCCCCTGATGCTCTTTGTGCAGGAGAGAAATAAGCTTTTCCTTTAAGCCACTGGGATTGGAGAAAGGGCGGCTCTCGTGCGTGGTCCTGCCGCACGTCACCTCAACACACGCTGTGTTCATTGTGTGTTCTTGCCATGGAGACTGCAGACACCACCAGGGCAGAGTCACTGTCTGACCTGCTCATCATTGCACCCTCAGCCCTAACCCAAGGCCTGGCATGCGGTGGACATTTGAGGAGTGCCGGTGAGGGAATGAGTGCGTGGGTGGTTTATTTTTCTGCTAATTATCTGACTCACACTTTACCCTCAGGCTCAACTTTGATGACTTGGCTCTCAGACTCAGCAGGTGGGTGTTATGGACAGCATGCAGATTCATATGTTGAAACCCTACCACACCTGTGTTGGTATTAGGATATGGGGCCTTTGGGAGGTGATTAGGATTAGATGAGGTCATGAGGGTGGAAATCTTCCCTGGTGGCTCAGATGGTAATTAAATCTGCCTGCAGTGCAGTATAGCCAGGTTTAATCCCTGGGTCGGGAAGGTCCCCTGGAGGAGGAAATGGCTACCCACTCCCGTCTCTTTGCCTTGGACAGAGGAGCCTGGCGGGCTACAGTCCATGGGGTGGCCAAGAGTCAGGCACGACTGAGTGACCATCGGTCATTGTTCTATGAGGGTGGAGTTTCCGTGAACGGGATTATTTCCCTTGTAAGAGTTATGGGAGAACTTACTTCCGCTCTCTGCTCTCGGTCAGTTGAGGGTACAAGAGTCAGCATTCAGCAAGCCAGGACAGGGTGCTCACAGAACCCAACCAGGCTGGCACCCAGTCTCAGACCTCCAGCCTCCAGAGCTGTGAGGAATAAAGCTCTATTGTTTCTAACCCCCCCAGTCTCTGGCTTTTTGTTAGAGAAGCCTGAATAGAATAGGCTAGTGATTACCCTGAAATGTAAAAATCCCTTCCCTCCCAGAGCCTCCCTGGGGAGGCTTGGAGCTGGGGAGTCTCGTTTCCAATGCCTCCCTTTGCTTTGGCCTTATTTTAATGTCTGATGTTTTTTAGGCCTTTTTTTTTCTCTTTCTTTAGGTAGAAGAAGGTTAGGCGGGTGGCAGCTTCATTCTAGTCAGAAGCTAAAAGGCTCGTTGAGTTTTCTGATATCCTTTGAATGGGCCCCTTCTCCGCAGACAGTTCCTCACAGCTGTTAGGACTTCAAATTCCTCATGCATTGAGGGGGGCAGAGAAAAGATATGAAAGGCTTTTCGGCTGACACAAAAGAGGGGGAAAAAGAGGAATAAAAACGACAATGTGGTTAATACATAAAACGGTGAAATTCCTGGCACTCGCTGTATCATTAATCTGTCTAAAGTGGCTTTGATCTCTTCTGCTTTAATTAACTTGTAATTATAACATGATGATTTTTACAGTGGGCAGAATCTGGGAGCTGGGCCCTGAAAGCGCCTTCAGCCTCCGAGTAACATCATAAAGCAGGGTCTGCAGCATCTGCCTTTCAGAGATGTGCTTCCCACATCTGTGCTCGCACATGTGCATGCTCATACACCCACACGCGCGCACACACACACACACACACACCGGGCCTCCTCACACTGCACACTCTCATGAGATGGTAGCGGTGTGCTCGTATGAGGCCACAGTAAAGCTGCTTTGGTTGATGACATGTTGGCCAAAGTGACAAAGAATGTCGAGTCTCACCCTCTGGCCCCAGGGGCAGCGGGAGACACAGGCAGGGTGGTCACCCCAGCGGAGGTCAGCCTAGATCAGCCGACACCCGGCGGACCTGTAAGTGCATGAGTATAATAGATAATTACCACTGTGAGTCCCTGAGTTTTGTGGCTGAGGAAGCCAGAGTATAGGAAGTGAGGAAGCCAACTGGTATATTGGTGGGACTGGGGTTCCAACTCAGGCCTGTAGGTACACCCGTGTGTGAGGCCAGTGTGCATTCCTCAGTGCCCTGCGGTCCCAGAGCTGAGGCCCTCAGTGTTCTCAGACCAGGGGCAGGGGGAGGCACAGGACTGAGCACCAGAGCCCTGATCCCTCACCCCTGCATCAGCGACAGCTGTTCCACACCCATCACTCTTATGCTGGCCTGCTCAGTAAAACGTCACTGAAAGAATGGGTTCTGTCGCTTAAACAGTGTTTGAAAGCCGTGTGTCTACTCCAGCTTCCTCATATTACAAAAGAAGAAACAGGCTCAGAGAGGAACGGTGGCCTGGCCAAGACCACAGCTGGTTAGGGATGGAGCCGAGATGTGTAGTTCAAGTTCTCCAGGCCCCTTGGTCAGAAATTCACATCACAGGAGATGTCCTGAGTCTTTGAGACAGAAGGACTGGGTAGGGATAATGATGAGGTTGCAAAAAGAGGCTCTGAGAAGGGATGCCCTGGGTGACGCTCGCCTCTGCCTCCTGCTGCCCTGGCTGGCTCTCATCTCCTCCCCATTAGGGCTCCCAGAGGAGGCTGCCTGGCCGCTGCCTCCCACGGCTGGACTCAGAGCCTGGAGGAGGGCTTTTGTGGCTCTGGCTCCATTTATCCAACTCAAGACCAACCCTTGAGAGTCCCTTGGCTGCAAGGGGATCAAACCAGTCCATCCTAAAGGAAATGAGTCCTGAATGTTCATTGGAAGGACTGATGCTGAAGCTGACACTCATTACTTAGGCCACCTGATGTGAAGAGCTGACTCACTGGGAAAGACCCTGATGCTGGGAAAGATTGAAGCGAGGAGAGAAGGGAGCAACAGAGGATGAGTTGGTTGGATGGCGTCACTGACTCAATGGACATGAGTCTGAGTAAGCTCCAGGAGATGGTGAAGGACAGGGAAGCCTGCAGGGGAGCTGCAGTCCATGGGGTCACAGAGAGTCGGACGCGACTGAGCAACTGAACAAGAAACCCAGCTTTGGCTTCCCAGGTGGGACTAGTGGTGAAGACCCATCTGCCCATGAGGAGACTTGAGAGATGGGGGAGGATCCCTGGGTCAGGAAGATCCCTCGGAGGAGGGGATGGCAACCCACTCTAGTATTCTTGCCTGGAGACTCCGATAGACAGAGGCGCCTGGTGGGCTACAGTTCATAGCACTGCAAAGAGTTGAACATGATTGAGGCGACTTAGCATGCAGGCATCCAAGTCTTAGAAACAAATGTTGGGAGACTCACCCTTCCTCATATTCTGCCCTTGGGATCATGCATCTTCCCTGCCACATCCTTCCACCCCTGATCTCAAGGGAAGAGCTCATGGCACCTCCTTCCTGGACACTGATTGGCTCAGAATGAGCATGTGAGGTGGTCAGACAGAAGATTAGTGGAGGTTTCTCTGAACTCCAAGTAAGCTGAACTCAATGGCAAGAGAGACAAGGAGATAGTCTTTCTGAGAAGGAGGTCAACATGAGAGAAATAAAGTGAGTGAAATGAGAGGAACCCAGCTTTGTAGACACAGTCTGAGCCCCTGGATCAAGCTGTGCCTGAAGTCCACCTTGTCCTAGATTTAGGAGTTGGTTGAGCTAATAAAGTCCTCTGGCCTAGGCCAGCTTGGGCTGGGTCTTCCATCATGGGGCCTCATGCTGCTTAGATCTCTGGCAAACAAATGTGTATTTCTCCAGAAAAGACTAAAATTAAATGAGACTAATCCAAATAGAGAGGAAAAATGAGTAACTTCTTACTAGGGCTTCCCTGGTGGCTCAGAGAGCAGAGACTCTGCCTGCAGTGTGGGAGACCTGGGTTTAATCTCTGGATTGGGAAGATGCCCTGCAGAGGGGTAGGAAATGGCAACCCACTCCAGTATTCCTGTCTGGAGAACTGCATGGCAGAGGAGCCTGGAGGGTGACAGTCCACGGGGTTGCACAGAGGCAGACACGATTGAATGACTAGTATATTCACTTTCAACCTCTTACTAGGGGCACATTTGGTCTCATGTTTCAAACAGGTGGATTCCATGCTGAGAAGAGCCTCCTGGCTGTATTTTTCACCCCACGCTCACCCACACTGATTTCTTTGACACATTCTGCTCATAGAGCTCTGGGCTCTGAGGATTCCAGTCCAAGTTCTGCTGCTGAAACGCTGTGTGATCTGGAGTCACTCACGCTGTCTGATCTGGAGTCACTCACGCTGTCTGGAGTTCAGTCTTCTTACCTGTAATTTGTTCTGGTTGCCTCGAAAGCGGTCTCAGGGCCCTCCCAGCTCCCAGACTCATCATCGCCAAGCCCACTGTCTTCCGTCTTACCTCCCGGCTCTGCAGGTAGTTCTCTGCTTGGAGCATCTTTTCGCCCCCACTGGCTCCAAACACCTTTCAAAATTCAACACAGCTCGCTCCCCCTGGGAGGCCTTCTGACTTTGTTCCAGGCCTGTTGGATGTGGATGTCCCACCTCTGGGCTCCTGCGGCTCCTCTGGTTGCAGTTGAGCTGGAGGGAGTTTCCTCTGTGTGATGGTAGCCGGACCAGTCAGAGATACAGCTGGAGACCAGACCTCTTACTCTGTGCTGCTCTATGTAGTACATGCTTTACGCTGAGAAGACAGGCTGCCGTTTAGAGAAGAAGCTCTCAGTGTAGCAGAGTCTTGGGCCGGAGGTGGTGTGACCCCTGACCAAGTGCACAGGTCACAGGTGCCCCCTTTGCCAGCACCGCCCCCCCCAGTCTGTCCTCCGCGTGCGTCCCCAGCTTCACCCCTTTGTCCTTGCTCCTGCTGACCCTCCTTTCCCCATGTCAGTCCCCACACTCACACACATGCAGGACCAAGGCCAGCCATTTTCTCTGAGACCTCCTGGGGGAACCCCAGCTTATGGAGGCCAGGCTCCCTGGTGTTGCAGCCTTGGGACTCTAGCCCATTGTGCTTCTCTTTAATGATTTCAGAGAGGCGGTGGTATTTTTCCAACCTGCCTGTGAAGACCCCAGAGGCAGCACTTTCATTTTCATCTCTGGCTCCCTAGCAGCTGGCTCAGGGCTTGGCACAGGGCTGGTCCCTGACTCACTGGTGGATGACACGTGGTTGGGCTCCCAGTGTGATCAGTGCAGGGCCGGGAACACATACCTCCCGGCGATGCCGTGTGGACTGTGCGCGGATGTGTCTGGTGATTACTGGAAGCTGGATGGATCGGCTGAACTCACGGTGAGTGACTGGTAAGTACCAGACCACACCAAGTGTCTTGTGGGCAGCATCCCGCTTAATCTTCCCAACAACTGGATATGCAGGGAGTTGTTCATCGTTCATCCAGCCAGCAGATCCTTCTTGAATGCCTTCTGTGAGTCGGGCACTGTCTCAGGCATTGGGACAGCAGGGCCCATATTTCCATCTGACAGTCAGAAACAGCATGAATAGACCTGCCCAGGGCCACCCGCCTGCTCGATGTCTCCAGACTGCAGACCCAGACCTGTTTGCCTCCAAGGGCTGAGCTCAGAACTGTTGAGCAAATTGCTTCTGCGGAGCTGGCTCGCCTGAGGTCTCTTTGCTCCGAAGCTCCCCAGTTCCTTACCTTCCCCCGTGCCCTACCGTTCACCCACTCACTCTCGTGATCTGTCTTATTAGTTCAATCACTCATTCACTCAGTCATTCATGTACTCATTCATTCAGGTTCTTCACAAGTTCCTGGCATGCCTAGATCCCATGCTGGGCATTGGGCACAGCAGGGAACAGTTCAGCCAACATCAAGCCTGGAAGCTGAGTGGGGATTTCCAGGGGCATTGTGGGAGGAAGAGGGAGATGGATCTGTCCCTGGTAGGCCTGGCCCAGCCAGGCGTTTCTCCAGGTATGGTTAGGTGTGGCGGGCCCAAGGTGAGAGGGCAGAAGGTGAGAGGTCAGCGGCACAGACACGCAGTGTTGGGAGCCCTGGAGGGCCAGAAGCAAACTGTGAGCAAATGTCAGTATTTTTGGACAGGAAATAAGCACTATGCAAATGAGATGCAAAAAGATGCAAATCATGGCCATTCAATTTCAGTCCAAAGCTACTTTGGGTAATAAGTCTATAGCAGGGCTGGTGATGGGGGAGAGGGTGCATCAGCTGGGCCAGCACGCCTCTCCCCCGCCCCCCCAACTCTCAGTCACGCCCGTGATGGGAGGGCAGAGTTCTGCTGGAGCAGTTAGGCTGGGATAGCAATGTGTATTCTGGGGCAGCTGTTAAAATGGGGCTTCATCACAGGGCTTGGCAGTGTGGGGTGCAAGAGAAGGCAAGAGCAGTCCTGACTGGGGTGAGGCTGGGAAGGCTTCTGGGGGGAGGTAAGGTTTGAGAGGAAGCTGTGAATTTGAGCATCTCCCACTGAGTTTGGAGCGGGCACAGCGTGGGCAAAGGCATGAGTGTGGGAACAGAGTGAGTGGCCCTGGGCGGGGTGGGGTGTCTGGGAACTAGGGTTCCCAGGGAATGGGGGCGGGGCGAGAAGAGGACCAGAGTCTGTAGGAGTTGGGTCTAGAACCGGAGTAGAAAACCCAGAAGCCTCCAGGGGCCAGTATTAATGAGAGGAACTGGCTGTTGTTTGCATTTAAAGTACATGGAAACATCCGTCACTTTCACAAAGAAACATGCTCTCTTTATTTGCCGTGAATCGTGAGGCCCTCAAGGTCTATCTTTTGTTTGCCAACTTTGACAGCAGCTCGTGTGGAGGAATTTCTCTACAATAAGGAAGCTAGGAGCATGAGCTGGATGATGACTGGTGCTCAGGCTCAGCGCTGGGAAACCAGAGTCAGAGGTGAGGACTGTTGTCAGAGTGGGCGCCTTGCACATGTCCTTGTCTAATGGGGCAGCTGCTTCTGAGGCCCAGATGGTCAGTCGGTGCCACGCAGCAAGGCAAGGTCCAGCATCTTCCGATTTCTCAAAAGACAGATTTCTGCAAGAGGCCTTCCAATGTTTAAATGTTGGCTCAGAGTCCTTTTTTGGTAAACACACTGTAAGCAAAAAGAATAGATGTAAGAACAAAGAGAAGAAAGGGAAGAACTAAAAGCTTGAGACCATGAGTCATCAGCCAGGCTTCCATGGTGGAGGAGGGAGTAAGGAAGGAGGGGCAGCTGGAGGAGGGGAGCTGTGACTACTGCAGTGACAGCCCCCTGGCGCTCCAGGCCCAGGCGCCCACCGCTCTAGTGATGCTTCAGAACAGACAGCTGTAGAACCTCAGGGTACACGGTTGGTTGGAAACACGTATGTTTGCTCGTGAGTCTCTGGATCGTCTTGGTTCTGCTAAGATGAGTGTGCCTGGGCACCGCACACTCAACTGCCTGGTCAATTTCAGTTCGGCTAGGCAGCTTTGCTGACCTTGGCTGGACCCTCATGTGTCTGGGCCTGGCTGGGGCAGCTGAGTTGACTGGACTGTGCTCGTCTTCCCTCAGGCCAGCCCAGCAATATTTTTTATCAAAGGTAGGAAAGCAGGGGAGAGACCCCAAAGGAGTAGAACGTCTTATGCATAGGCTGGAAACTGATACATAAGCATTTCTTCCACTGTTGGTCAAACAGGTCTTTTGGCCAAGTCCAGGGTCAAGTGTGGTGGGGGAGGGGAGACCTGGGTTCCTCCTGGCAGTGGGTAGAGCTGCACAGTCACCCTGCAAAGGGCGCGGGTACGAGAATGGGTGGAGGACGGGGGGGCGTGGGTACGAGAATGGGTGGAGGACGGGGGCAGTTGCAATTAACTTATAAGCGCAGAGCTTTGGGTAAGTCACGTGCCCTGTCTGGACCTGCGCTGTCATCTCTAAAGGAGGAGGGGGGCTGGATGATCCTTCCGCCTCAGTTACCCTGAGCATGCACCTCATCTCAGGCCTCCAGGGCCCAGCTAGATTCCGGTAAGAGTGAGTACAGGGTCTTACCTCTGTCTCTCCTTCACGGGGCCCACGAATTGCCTGACCCCAAATCCCAGGCATCTTTCATCAGGGATCAATAGCTCTTTCCTCCCCTAATGGGCTCCCTGATGGCTGGTGGCTGCAGCAGAGCCATGGGGAGAGACGCATTAGCCCCCCTTGACCCCCGAAGGGAGTTCATCTTTAATGGATGGAGGGACGTGGCCGATCTGGGCTCTCCATTGTTGAGATATTAATGAGGCTTTTATGGATTGCACTTCACTGAGGAGGGTGACGCAAAGCAGAGGGCTGTCTTGCAGACCCGGTTCCCGTGCGCTGGGGCCTGTAGCATTCATCTCACCCAGCCATCCAGCCATCCGTCCATCCATCCATCCATCCGTCCATCCAGGCATCCAGCCATCCTTCCATCCATCCAGCCATCCGTCCATCCAGGCATCCATCCATCCTTCCATCCATCCAGCCATCCTTCCATCCGTCCATCCGTCCATCCGTCCATCCGTCCATCCATCCATCCAACCATTTTCTTAAGACCTCACATGTGCCAGGATAGGTAGAGACAATATAAAGATGAATAAAACACAGCCCCAGCTTTCACCAGTGAAGGGCCCATAAGAGAGCAGTCAGTGGATCACTCTGGGTGTTGGGGGAAGCTAAGCATGGAGAAAAGAGCCCAGCAGAGGTCAACTCTGGCCCAGGCCTAGGAGAGAGTCGAATCTAGGCTGACCACAAGGAAAAAGATGTGGCTGGCTCTCTGCAGGCTCACACCGTCTGATGGAGGGTCTAAAACGACTTTCCAGTGTCTAGAGGATGAAGCTTCCCCAGTGGCTCAGTTGGTAAAGAACCCACCTGCAATGCAGGAGACCCTAGTTCAGTCCCTGGGTCAGGAAGATCCCTTGGAGAAGGGGAAGGCTACCCACTCCAGTATTCTGGCTTGGAGAATTCCATGGACTGTATAATCCATGGGGCCACAAAGAGTCAGACACGACGGAGTGACTTTCACTTTCAAAGGATGAAGGGTGATCCCAAGCCCGAGTATGAAGATCAGAGTCCTGACCTTCATGGGCTTACATTTAAGAAGCAGACCCAAGGGAGTCTAAATGGGAGAACACCGTGGTGATGGGTGTCTCTATGTAGGACCCACGTAGCCAAATCCACACCCTCTGTCCTGTGAGCTGGGCCCCAGGAATGGTCACACCGTCCTTCCCCTGGAACTCTTGATCACATACAAACAAGGAGCCTGAGCTGTCTTGCTTCGTGGCCATTCTGCGAAGGATTGCTGAGCAGCCAATGGGGTGAGTTCACCCACAGCAACACTCCAGAGGGCTTTTCCCTGAGAGTAAACTGGTCCAATCTGGAATATCCAGGCAAGAGTTCGGGTAGAGGCGATTTTGGTAGTTGGGCTCCGTCTACCATCCAACTCTCCTTGCCAGAGTGAGAGGAGGTGGGGCCAGGATGGACCAGATGAAGGAGACACCCTCCTCCTTAACAGGACAGCCCACCCCAGACTCCCAGGGAGAGCTTAACCTAGTGCAGCCACGGAAGGACGCGTCAGTGCTCACAATTAGGCGTCCGATTTTGTAAAGTCTCGTAAAGCCCCAGGATGACAACTCTAGGACTTAGGTTAGTTCCATGTAATGAGACTTCAAACTCAGACCAGTGAAACGTTCTATCATTAGAGAAAGCTGGTGCCCAGCCCCTGCCAAGAAGGGAAGGGAAGGGGTTTTGAGACATTGCCTCAAACTTGACAATGGCAGCTCCCTGACCTGGAGAGAGAGAACTGCCCAAGAAGAGGCAGGAAGGCGATGGCCTTTCCCCTCTGCAGTCAGGACCGGGAGACACCAGGCAAATAGAAAATTTCACACCCAACGTGAATTCCTTCGTCATGTAAACCAGTATCGATTCATCACTTACTGCCTCTCCAGTTCCAAAGATGGATTGTGTAGATATGTAAAATAAGTGTAACAAATAAAGGAAATACATTTAATATGTACAAGAATTGGCCAATTTTGCAATATTTCACCTCAATTTTATATGCTGTCAAATACACTTGAGATACATGTGCGCTAAGCACGACAAGTATACAGAAACTAAGCTCTATTGTTTTGCTGTAATGGGCCGGGGGACAGCTCTGAAATAATATTCCTCTGCCTGCAATAAAGGCTTTTCTCTGAAGCTGTCTTAATGCTGTGAACACAACCTGGAGCCCTCTCAAGGCTTCTTCCTTTGAATTACTGCTCATCTCCATGGCCTTCCGCCCTGATGCATTCGGTGACTATCTGCTAGGTGGATGGGGGTCCGGCCCATGCTGCAGTGGGGTGAAGGGAGCATGGACCCCCAGCCCAGGGTGGTAAGTATGGAGAGGGGGCTGAGCATGGAACACACACCCAGCACCTGGTGTCTGGAGTGGGACTTCCCAGCAGCAGGAAGCAGGGTTTCCCTGATGGCTTAGATGGGAATGCAGGAGACCCGGGTTCGATCCTTGGGTTGGGAAGATGCCCTGGAAAAGGAAATGGCAACCCCCTCCAGTATTCTTGCCTGGAGAATCCCATGGACAGAGGGGCCTGGAGGGCTACAGTCTGTGGATTCACAGAGTCGGACACGACTGAGCGACTTACCCTCCACCTGGGGTCCATGTGGCAGCCACAGCACACCCAGCACCCGCTTCCTGGAGACGTACCTCGTCTGTCATCGTCTCAGCTTGGGTAACAGTCCTCAGGGCAGCTGAAGACACACTCAGTTCAAGAGTTGGGCCGAAAGTGACTGTGCAGCACGGCAGCCGTAGGCCGGCGAGGAGTCCAGTGGCCTCCGGGAATCAGACTCAGCGCAAGTAGACTCGGAGCTGCAGTCTGCCTTTCTTTGGCTTGTGCTTCTGGAAGATCACAGAGCCTCTGAGACTCACTTTCTCGACTGCAAAAGTGGAGTAAAAATTTCAGTCTTGATGACAGTCTCCATCACATCGCACAAGGGGATGCCGTTCATGTCGTACTCGAGGTGGGTGGTACTCGCTGAAATTGCAGGGTACACGACCTGTGCAGCTTTCCATGGCAGCTCTGTGTGGCTCAAAGGCCCTGGCGCATGGTAGGTATGCTCGGCCCTAGGCACAACCAGTTCTAGACTGTTGGATTTGGCCCAGAGCAGGCTGTTTTGATTAAAGGAGAGGACACTGGACTCAGACAGCCTAGAGTCAAATTTCGATTCTGCACTTTCTAGCTCAGCTATCTTGGGAACGTTGCTTAAGCTCTGCCTCAGTTTCCTTAACAGGGCTGCCTGCAGAGGTTGCTGTGAGGATAAAGTCTGATAATTCAGGTCTGAGACTTTCTTGGCCAATGTCTGGCAAATGACAGATGTTCAAAATGCTAGTTTCCACAGGGCGACTGGATGGACAGAATGAGAGCATGGCCACCGTGAGGCAGAGAGCAGTTAGAAGCAGCACAGCAGATGTGCCCATAGCAATGCGGACGGATTGCAAAACCCAGGGCTGGGACGGCGGTCCCGTTTAAGTACCTGAAAATGTGCGCATACGAAACAGCAATATGCAGTTTACAAAGACATGCAGACAGAAGGAGGCACATAAAACGCATCAGGAAGCGTGTCTGCAGGAGGGAGGTGGACGGGGAATGTGAGAGGGACTATGCAGAGAGAGACGGGCTGTGATCAAACCACAGTTTGCTATTGTAAGTTTCCGGACTGCATCCTTCCAGAGCCAACAAGTAAAGGATTATCTCGGACTAAGTCCAATAGCATTTCAGCGCTGGGAGGTATCCCAGAAACCCTTCAGCTCACTCGCCTCCCGGACAATGGGAGGGGAGAGAGAAATAGTCGTCTGGGCAACACAGCCTGCGGAGCATGTGGCCGTGGAGAAGGGTGCCTTCTTTAATAAGAGGAATGTTGGAAGGTCCCCTCTAAGTTTGCTTTGCAGAGCAGTACCCTCCACAGCGCTGAAAAAGATGGAGTCACGGCTGCTACGCGTGACGCTTCACCCGGTGACTCTGGGGAGAATTAGAAAAGCAGAATGGATTCCTGCAGTTGGGCCAGTGCAGCTGTAGGGAGGAGGTGTGAGAGACCGAGAGGTCAACAGGAAGAGGAACTCTGACCCGGAAGTGATGGCAAGACCCTGCTCCCCTAGGAGAGCTCAGAAAACTTGGGGGGAGCCCCCGGCTTGCCACAGGATGTCAGATCAGGGACGTGACTTGAGCCAATGTTTCAGCTTTAAAGGCCAGAGATCCTTGTCTTATGCTAGGTCACGAGAAGAGGCTAGAAGCAGAACCAACCAATTGGCCCCTGGGTGGGATTTCCTCAGCATTTTGAGGGGATGTTATTAGTGGGGAGCAGAGCTAAAAATGCAGGACTGGGCTGGGGGTAAGTTGCAAGGTGTCAGACATAGAGACGTTACAGTATTTTGGTTGAAAATGGACCAATGAATTCATTGGATAGATGTTATATGCAACATGTGTGACCTAAAATTTGGTATAATTTTTAACTTTTCAGCTGGTCAGTTTGGGGACATGTTACTGAGAGCCGTTCTTTTCCCGGCTGGTTCCCTGTCTGTCCACCTGCTCCTCTCTCTTCTGTCTCTGCTCCTGCCCCCCGGGTGTTCTCTCCTTCCTTCCCCCCCTCCCCCCTGTAAAGATGCTGCCTGGTGGACCAGCCTTGACCTCAGTCCTTCCGGGTGCTCCCTAAGTAGGAAAGAAAGTCATCTTGCTCAGACTTCCTGTGCCTCACTGTCCGCTAGGCGCAGGCCTCCCCAGGGGACGGGGGTCCTTCAAGCTACCAAAGAGAGAGGCAGGGTGCCCGCACCCCAGGAGGGAAGGACTAGGCACCTGGAGGCCTGGACGCACAAGTACATTCTTGCATTTGGGTAGACCGGAGGCAAGAACGCGCGCAGGAACACACACACGTGGGCACACGCAAAGGCACGCCTTGGGAGCACCGTGTGCACTCGTGAGCACGGCCCCGCACACTCGCCTCAAAGTACAGATGCACACCCAGATATGCAGGCACGCAGAGACCCCCGCCAACATGCACAGATGTTCGCACCTGCATGTAAGCATTCACGTGGAAGAAACGGACGCCCCTGTGCAGCCAGGCACACACACACACACACACACATACACACACACGGGTGAACCCAGAAGTGGAGGAGGAAACCCAGGCCAGACCCGCCTCACGCAGGTGCACAGCCCAGCAGGCCTGGCTCAGAAAGGACCTCACAGGGCCCGGCAGGTGCACAGCCTCCAGCCCTCGCCCCTCCGTACCTCCCCTCCTTCCCTCCTGGAATGCGGGCATGGGGCAGGTCCGCAGGGTGTCAGGACTGCAAAAAGCCAAAGACCCAGGATGGGACACTCATGGAAGCCGTACTAGCTCATGTGTCCCTCCTGGGAGCGGGTCTGTAGCACCTCAGGGTGTCTGCAAGAGAAGGGCTGCTCACTCCCCCGGCTCGCGCCAGAGGAATCCATGGAGATGACGTCTCCACCTGAGATGGGGATGGGAAACACCGCTCTACTCTCTGCCCCAACACACAGCCCAGCCCAGGTTCCCACGAGAGGCCAAGCTTCAGAGAAAGGCCTGCAGGTTTCCAAGGGGCTGGGCAGGCTCGCCTCCTTTCAACAGGAGCCTGTGAGTGTCTTCTCTTCTCGGTGAGGCTGTAGTGGGTGGGTAGGATGAACCCCTGAGAGCTAGAGAGGGAGCCAGTGCCCGAGCATCAGCGTCTCTGCTCGCCTTCCTTGCCTCTCTGTCTCTCGCAGATGCCTCCCTGCTTCCCCGCTTGCCTCTTTGGGGACATTCTCTGCACATTGCTCAGAAAGATTCTGGTAACATAAAAGCCCAGTCATGTTACTTTGCATAGAACCTTCCAGCAGCTTCCGTTTTATCAGCCGTAAGTTAGGGGCGAGCACGGCTTCCAGGGCGCCCTGCATCGTCGGGCCCCGCGTCACTGCCCCTCTCCAGTTCTGCCCACCTCGCTCTCTCCCCTCCAGCCACGCCGGTCCCCTTGCTGCGGCTCAAACACGGCCGGTCTGATCCTGCCTCGGAGCCAGCTGATCCCTCCCCTGGAAATGTTTCTGCTCCCTGAATATCTGCCTGACTCACTTAAATGTCACCTTCTCTGCGAAGCCTTCCTTCCTTGGACATCTGATCTAAATTTGCATCCTGCCACGGTGTCTGTGGCCTTGCTCTGTGTCATTTTTCTCTGGAGCACTTACCACCATCTGACATACCGCACATCCCATGGATCTTTTCTGTCTGCTTTCTGTCTCTTCGGAAGCTCGATGAGTGCAGGGATTTGACTTGTTCTGTTTAATGCCTCCAACAGTACCTGATGCAAGGTGGGCACTCAGTTTGTCTGCTGGCTCGGTGAACATCCTGTGAGGCAGGCATCTCACTCCCATTGCACAGATGAGGAAACTGAGGGCACTAAAGTGCAGTGATCCGTCCAAACTCACAAGGCCAGTAAGTGTAGGACTTGAGTCTGAACTCAGGCTGATCTGGCTCATAAGTTCAGTTCAGTTCAGTCACTCAGTCGTGTCCGACTCTTTGTGACCCCATGAATGCAGCATTCCAGGCCTCCCTGTCCATCACCAACTCCCGGAGTTCACTCAGACTCACGTCCATTGAGTCGGTGATGCCACCCAGCCATCTCGTCCTCCGTCGTCCCCTTCTCCTCCCACCTTCAACCTTCCCCAGCAGGCTCATAAGTTAGAAGCTGTATTTACCCTGCTTGGCTGTCAATTGCAGTCATGCCACAAATAACCAGGTACCATGCACCTCGTATAAGCATCAACCTACGGCTGTCGAACTTTGGTACACAGATCCCTGGACTCCATGTGATTCTAATTAAGTGCGTGCTTTGTGGAGCACACTTTGAGAAACACAACTCTATACTATTTCTCCAAGATACCCAAAGACCCATGAGATCACTTGGCTGTCATGTTCCAGAAATTATTTTTTCTGCACTTCCTTCTTAAAACCTAATGCGTCTACGTGGTCTTGGTGGCAACTTTTTTTTTTAAGGACCTGGATATCTAGGGTCAGGGCAAAATAAAAATAACCTTTCCTGAACTCCTATTACATTTGTTTTAGGAACATCACGTGTGTTTTTTAAAAAACTTTTGAAGTATAGTCGATTTACAATGTTGTGTTAGTTTCTAGTGTACACCAAAGAGAGTCAGTCACACACACACACAGAGACACACACACACACAGACACACAGACACACACACACAGACACACACAGACACAGACATACACACACACACACACACTCTTTTTCTTATTCTTTTCCATCCAGGTTTATTGCAAGACACCGAGTGTCGCTCCCTGCGCTCTGCAGCAGGACCCTGCTGCCTGTCTATTTCGTGTGCTGTGGTTCGTATCCGCTAACCTCTAGCTCCTAATTTGTCCGTCCCCCGCTCCCTTCCCCCTTTGGTAACGGCAAGTCTGCTTTCTGTGTCTCAGAACGTTGCACGTGCCGAGGAGGCAGACAAGCCGAGCAGCTTTGCGCGTGGGCTCTGGACTCAGACTGCCGGGTGAGACTTGGCTCTGTTACCTTGGCTAGCTGTGCAAAGCTGGGTGACGTTTCCCTTCTCTGCGCTTCCATCCCCACCTCTGTGGAATGCTGATTTTGCCGCAGATGACCATCTCCCGTATGAACTTCCTTCTTTCTCGTCTAGTACTAGAACTGCGGAGTTTTGGCAAGGCACGTGGTCACCAGATGGAAACTACATTTCCCATAGTGCTGTGCTGCTGGATGTGTCCTCAGGAGTATGTTCTGACCAATAAGATTCAAGAGGAAGTTACAGGATCAGCTTCCCAGTCATGCTCTTAAAAGAAGAAGGGGTATCTCACCCTTCCTCTCTGCCCCGCTGCCTGCTGGTAAGAATGCCGACCATGTGGACAAGAACAGAGCAACACATTTGAAGGAGGCCTTGATTCTGACATTGTGAAGCTAGCTTAGCAGTCTTGGGTTGACTGTTACCCAGGAAAGAAACTTCCATCTTGTTTAAAGCACTGTTTCTTTGACTTCTCTTATAGCAGCTTTTAGTATCTTAACTAAAACCGAGTTTGGCAGCAGTGTTGTGCTTCCATAACAGTGTAAACCATGACGCTTTGGCTTAGTTGTCAAGGAGCAGGTGGTGAAGATGGACGGATCTCGGGAGAGGAGGGTGGCAGCCTTCGTCGTGACAAACGTCCCATGTTGCTGGCGGCTCTTTGAAAGCAGGTCAAGTGAGAGCAGTCTCTTGTAACTCAGAGTATGGTGTGTACTGGCTGATTCTTTCGTGTTCGGCAGATCCTATGAGGAAGTGATCTCAGGCTACGTATAAAACAAGATTTGGAGGACGAAGCCCTCATGGGCAGAAGAGGAGACTGAAGCCCCAACCTTTTCTATGCACCACAAGCCAGAATACGGTGGGAAAGGTCAGATGGGAGTGTTGCCCTCTTGGGATTTCCCGGGGGGCCAGTGGTTAAGACTCTGCGCTTCCGCTGCAGGGGGCACACGTTCAATCCCTGGTTGGGGAACGAAGACCCTGCCTGCCACGCGGCGTGGCCAGAAAAACAGAAACACCAGAACAAAACAGGAAATCTGTGTTGCCTCCTCACCCAAACCTGCTGTCCCAGGCGGCTCCTCTGGGTTGGGACCAGGAGCCAGGACATGCAAGATGAGCTTTCATCTGATTTCATTTTTAGACATTTTATTGAAGTATAGTTGATTTACTGCTGCTGCTGCTAAGTTGCTTCAATCGCGTCCGACTCTGTGCGACCCCATAGACGGCAGCCCACCAGGCTCCCCCGTCCCTGGGATTCTCCAGGCAAGAACACTGGAGTGGATTGCCATTGCCTTCTCCCATAGTTGATTTACAATGCTGCATTAATTTCTGCTGTACAGCCAAGTGACCAGTTCTACATATATATATTCTTTTTACTATTTTTTCCATTGTGGTTTATCACAGGATACTGAATAGAGTCCCCTGTGCTGTGCAGTAAGACCCTGTTGCTTTTCCATTCTGTACAGAATAGCTTGCCCCTGAGAACCACAGAGTCCCAGTCCTCCCCTCTCCAGCCCCCGCCTCTGTGGGAAGCCCGTCCCTCCTCTACGTCTGTGAGTGTTTTGTCTCACAGAACTGTTCCTTTGTCTCGTGTTTTAGATTTCACACGTAACCGATATCTTACAGAATCTGAAAAGACGAGTCTTTACACTTGGAAGAAACCTTGGTTATGGTTACTTGCACATGGTGTTGACTGGAAGCAAGCAGAAGGCAATCCTACCCAATTTTTGAGGGAATTATTTTGCCAAAGAGACTGCAGTTTTCTTGGAGACAAGCTGATCTCTCTGTGCAGGAGCCTGCTTTATCATGGGCCCAGGCACCTCTGGCCCAGCCCTGTGCTTCTCGGAAATGCACCTTTCTGCCCTGGCCTGCTGAGCTGGGCCCTGGAGCTCACCTGGTTAGCCTCCCGATAGTCCTGCATGTGCGGAGTGGAGGACAGGAGGGGGCGGTGCTCAGCCGAAGACCCCCAGCCCCAGAGGGGATGGAGTTGGGCGCAGTCCTCCCATCTCAGGGCTCCCCGTCACGTGCGCACAACCTCTGGGGCCAGCATGATGGAAAGAAGGGATGTTTGTGAAAGAGTGTGCAGAGGTGAGGGCTCACGACCCCGATGCTGGCCCGATTCCCACTCAGTCTGCCTCCTTCCAGGGGGACAGGGGAGGTTCTGAGAAGACAAGGGGGAAAGCAGCTTTGGGTGTGAGCAGCACACGACCGGAGTGCATTCTGATCAGGCCAGTGACCACCTGTGTGACCGTGAACATGCCCATTACTTCTGGGGGTGGCAGTCTCCTTATCTGTCACAGTGACACCTACCGCCTGGGGTGGCTGCGAAGCAAGATGAGGAGATAATATAAACTTTCCCATCATGCTGGCATGCATCAGCATCGATTCTTGTCTTAGGCTGATCCATGCGAACTGCTCCATCTTAGTGGTTTTATGCAATTGTTTATTTCTTATTTGTGTTGCAATCTCCTGGCACCCGAGTTGCCCTGCCCCGTCTTCCAGCCACTCTGTCTGTGGTCTCCAAGCAGCGAAGAGAGACATGGAGGATATTTCTAAGGGCCAGGCTGCAAGTAACAGACATCACTTCTGCCCAGTTCCGTCGCTGGAAGTTGTCAACGGCACAGCCACACCGCAGGAGGAGAGCTGGGCAACGACCCTCACCTTGTGCCCGAGGGAGGGAGTGCCCTCTCAGCTAGGATACTGGCCGGGTCCTTGGTCTACTGTGTGATTCTCTCCACATGGTTCAGCCTCTCCAGCCCTCCGCATCCCCACTGTAGATGGAGCTGAGAGCACCAGGCTTATTATTATGGAGTTGACATAAGGACTTTCCAAGTGCCGAAGGCGGGGAGGATGTTTGGTGAATGATATTCTTCCTTCTTTTTTTCACCCAACAGTCCTCCTCCTCTGCCACCTCCTTCTTGCCTCCCTTCTTAGCGCGTCTGTCCTGCTCTCTCCTTGCTTTGCCTGCAGTGAGCTCCTGGGCTGCAGGCCCTGGACCCGCCTGTTTTAAAGCAGAGGGTCCAAGTTACCAGAGCAAACCTGGAGGGCGGAGGTGGGGACGCGGAGAGGGTGGCTGGAGCCACACACCTGCTCCCCGACATAAATCTTGGGAGAAACCATTAGCGGACCTTGCAGCTCAGAGACAAATCACGAGGCAGGGGATCAATGTTATTTTTTCCGCATGCTGAATTCATAACCGTTTACGGCGAAATCGATGCAAATCTTCGTGAATAAACTGATGGCAGGTGCACGTTAGAGTATTAAGGTGGTGAGCGGGGAAGAGCAGCTGCAGCCAGTGGGCGGTGGAGGTGGGGTCCCAGGAGGGAGCCTCCTGGGGCTCGGTCCGCCTGCAGGGGCAGTGAGCACCCCAGGAGGGAAGGGGCCCGAGGTGGCACAGGCGATGACACTTTCTGGAGGACTCACTCTGAGCTTCGTGCTTGGCGTTCTGACTGGATCCTCGATTCTGCTCTCAGAGCTTGATGCCGGCAAGGTGCCCATTTCACAGCCTGGGAAGCTGAGGCCCAGAGAAGTCGAGCAATGTGCCCGCCGTGGCTAATAACTAGCCGTGCCTGATTCAAACCCACGTCCTCTCCTCCCCATTCCAGAGGCTCAGAGTTACTCTGTCCTGTGCTCCCCTCCTCCGCACCTCTGGGCATGCACACCCTGTCTGGAATGCCTTGCCTCTCTTTCCTCCACTCGAGAAAGAAACTTCCCTTTTGCCTCCACCACACTTGCCCGCAGTGTTGCTTTGATGGCTTGTGGCATCTGTGATGTCTTCAGCGGGCATCATCATGCCCTCCCAGTGGGCTTTTGTGTGGGCTCTTGGGTGAACCCTGTGATATTGTCTAGGGACGATGTCCCATCTTACTATCTCTTCCTCAATCCACCCACCTGAACACCAGCACTGACCTTCATCCTTCCACCTGTACAGTCATCCGCCCAACCACCCATTTGTCTTCCCATAAACCACACCTGCTTGTATCCTTCCCCAAAGTGAAAGTGAAGTCGCTCAGTTGTGTTCGACTCTTTGCAACCCCATGGACACCAGGCTCCTCCATCCATGGGATTTTCTAGGCAAGAGTACTGGAGAGCATTGCCATTTCCTTCTCCAGGGAACTTCCTGACCCAGGGATCGAACCCAGGTCTCCCACATTGTAGACAGACACTGTATCGTCTGAGCCATCAGGGAAGTCAAGAGGCTTCCTTATTTCCCCGAGACCTTCAGTTCAGTTCAGTCGCTCAGTCGTGTCCGACTCTTTGTGACCCCATGAACCGCAGCACGCCAGGCCTCCCTGTCCATCACCAACTCTCAGAGTCCACCCAAACCCATGTCCATCAAATTGGTGATGCCATCCAACCATCTCATCCTCTGTCGTCCCCTTCTCCTCCTGCCCTCAATCTTTCCCAGCATCAGGGTCTTTTCCAGTGAGTCAGCTCTCCACATCAGGTGGCCAAAGTATTGGAGTTTCATCTTCAGCATCAGTCCTTCCAATGAACACCCAGGACTGATCTCCTTTAGGATGGACTGGTTGGATCTCCTTGAAGTCCAAGGGCCTTTCAACAGTCTTCTCCAACACCACAGTTCAAAAGCATCAATTCTTTGGCGTTCAGCCTTCTTCACAGTCCAACTCTCACATCCATACATGACCACAGGAAAAAACATAGCCTTGACTAGACGGACCTTTGTTGGCAAAGTAATGTCTCTGCTTTTTAATATGCTGTCTAGGTTGGTCATAACTTTCCTTCCAAGGAGCAATGGGCACCATCATGATGAAGCTCATCACTGCCCACTCCTGACCAGTGCGGACATGAAGTAAGGAACCTGCCATGCTGGCTGGGGCTCCAGTGAGGGGGAGTCATGAGGGCAAAATTGAAGGGGTTCCCAAAATCTCAGTAATTAAGGAAAAGATATTTTAATGTTATATGTATTTTAAACTATATGTCATATGTATTTTAAACTTTTACCAAAGTCAAAGTTTCTTTGGTAACTTTGCCTCTCTGGTTTATCCAACCATGCATGAATTCATCCATCTGTCCATCTGCCTAACTAGCATCTGTCCATCCATCCCTTCCCCCATCCATCCATCTGTCCTTCCATCTGTCTGTCCTTTCTTCTTTCCATGCCTCCATCCATCCATTTCCATGTAGTTTCTAGGACTTGCAAAATTATTGGATTTTATGCTGTCAGACGCTTCAAAATGGACGAACCTTGAGGATGTTATGCTGAGTGAAACCAGACTGTCACAAGAGGACAAATGCTGTACAATTACACATGTGCGAAGCACTTAGAGCAATCAGATTCATAGAGGCAGGAAGTAGAATCGTGACTGCCAAGAGAGGGGGAGTTAAGACTGGGGAGCTTAGTGCTCAACGGGTATGCAGTTTCAGATTTGCAAGACGAAAAAAGCTCCAGAGGGGGACGGTGGGGATGGCTGCACGACAACGCCAGGGTGTGAACGCCGCTGAACTGTACACGTAGAAGTGGCTAAGAGGGTACATTTGATGTGTTTTTCTTACTACCATTAAAAATAAGTGAATTAATACAGAAAATCATCTGATTTCCCGAGCAAGCCTGTACAGAGTGCCACCCGTCACCCACCTGTTCAATCCAAGCTACCATTGGTCAGGCTGGGCCTGCAGTCTGGCCCCCACGCGTCCCCAGCTGGCTCCTCCGGTCCGCCTCTTGCTCTCTGGACCCCCAGCTCCCCAGGTGCTCATGGTGTGTGCAGTCATCATGGCTGTGCTTATCATCGCGCCTAACGCTGTGAGCATGCTCTGTGTGGGTCTGTCCCAGGTCCTCTGCATGAACTGTTGCATGCCCATAGGGGCAGCTAGGTACTGTCACCGCACCTGTTCTGACGGCGAGGAAACGGAGGCCAGGGGAAGTCAGGTAGCCTGTCCATGCTGCCCCGGCGACTGAGCTGCAGCACAGGACTCGGGCCAGCACGCTTGCCACCTCATCTGCCCCCAGCGTCCGTGGTTTGCCCACAGACCACACCCGCTTGGGTCCTTCCCCAGACAGCAGGCTTCCTTGTTTCCCCGAGACCTTGTGGGCACCATAACGATGAAGCTCATCACTGCCCACTCCTGACCAGTGTGGACACAAAGTAAGGAATATGCAGTGCTGGCTGGGGCTCCAGTGAGGGGGGGCCATGAGGGCAAAATTGAAGGGGGTTCCCCAAATCTCAGTGATCAAGGTAAAGACATTTTAATCTTATATGTATTTTAAACTATTAAAATTTAATGCAAAAAACCCATGTTGGTGTTGTTTAGTCGTTCAGTCGTGTCTGACTCTTTGTGACCCCATGGACTGCAGCACGCCAGGCTTCCCTGTCCTTCACCCTCTCCTGGAATTTACTCAAACTCATGTCCACTGGGTCAGTGATGCCATGCAACCATCTCATCCTCTGTCGTCCCCTTCTTCTCCTGCCCTCAATCTTTCCCAGTATCAGGGTCTTTTCCAATGAGTCAACTCTTCGCATGAGGTGGTCAAAGTATGGGAGCTTCAACTTCAGCATCAGTCCTTCCAATGAACACCCAGGACTGATCTCCTTTAGGATGGACTGGTTGGATCTCCTTGCAGTCCAAGGGACTCTCAAGAGTCTTCTCCAACACCACAGTTCAAAAGCATCAATTCTTCGGCGCTCACCCTTCTTTATGGTCCAACTTTCACATCTGTATTTGACTGCTGGAAAAACCATAGCCTTGACTAGATGGACAAAGCTTTGCTTGGATTTGCCAGCATGGATTTGTTGGCAAAAAATCCATGGTGAACAGAATATCAAAATTTGAAGTATAGACAAGATCTGATCCTACACCATCCTGCCTCACCTTCCTTTCTTTAATCCCAGTTCTGCTTTAACTTTACCTGTGGGGTTTGTTGAAGTGGGGCCATCCTCTGGCATGTTTGGGAGTGTCACTGATCCCACTGTGTAAGTAGCCATTCTTCTCTGCACTGACCCATTTGGCAGAGACGGTGTACTCTGGGGCAGGAGAGCACAGACCTGGAGTCCGTCTTGGCCTCCACAGCTGTGTGGCCCTTGGCAAGTTGCCTAACCTCCCTGTGCCTCAGTTTCCTCTCCCATCAAGGGTGCCTCTAAGAGAACCAACATTGTGGTGCAGCCTTGAGAATTAAACTAAATAATGCATGCACAGCACCCAGCACTTGGCTAACTAAAAAGGGCAAGCTCTGGGAAAAAACGATTCAAGTGATGCTTCCATCCAGGGAAAGAAAAGCAAGCGTAGCGTGAGTTTATGTTAGTGGGCATCACAAGCCATCAGCTTTTGTGTTTCCCTTTCTTGTTTTCCCATTGACATTTCTCAACCACCCCTGGCACAAGGGAGTTGGCACTGAAAGCGAGTACAGAGAAGAACAGGAGAGGGGCTGGAAGGATCAGGGCGGGCGGCGAAGCGGCTCACAGCTCATCGGAGCAAGGCAGCTGGCGGCTGCATTTTCCACCCTCCAAAGCTTGCACGTTGCTTGTCGACTTCAGCAGGAGACGCTCCTGGTCCTCCAGAAGCATGCTCTGTGGAGACGGCTACACGTCTGGAGGACAAAATGCTAGGGAAAGCGAGCTTCATCCCCCTGTGCTGTTCAGGAGTGTTCCGAAGGCCAGATGTCCAGGGGTGGATTGTCAGCACCTCTGCAAGGCCTGCTGAATCTTTTCTTTTTAAATTTTATTTTATGGAATTCTTTACTGATTTATTTGGCTGCATCGGATCTCAGTTGCGGCAAACAGGATCTTGGTTGCATGGCATGCGGGACCTTCCGCAGAGGCACACGGACTCTACAGCTGTGGCGTGGAGGCTCAGTAGGTGCTCCTCAGTTTGCGGGATGTAATGTCTTGTCTGGGGATTGAGGGCTTCCCCAGTGGCTCAGCGGTGAAAGAATGTCTGGAATTCAGGAGCTGCAGGAGACGTGAGTTCAATCCCTGAGTTGGGAAGATCTCCTGGAGGAGGGCCTGGTAACCCACTCCAGTATTTTTGCCTGGAGAATCCCATGGACAGAGGAGCCTGGTGGGTTACAGTCCATGGGGTAGCAAAGAATTGGACATGACTGAAGTGACTTAGCACGCGTGCACGGCAGGGATCAAACCCACATCTGCTGCATTGCAAGGCGGATTCTTAACCACTGGCCCACCAGGGAAGTCCTCCAGCTGAATCTTTTCATCCAGATGTGTCAGGTATTGCAATGACTGGGGGATGCTCAAGGCTCCTGGTCCTGGGGACCCTGCAGAGACGTGATCAATCCGGTTCCCCTCTCCAAACCGAGTTAAGCTGCTCTCTCCACCTCTCTCCAGTGTAGCCATCAAGTGAGAATGAATTCCAGCCTCCTGAAGATGAAGGCTCTGGCAGAGCGTTCTGTCCAAGAAGCTGCCAGTGGGGTGTCTCTTGAAGCAGTCACGGGGATGGAGCCCAGCTCATGGTGCCAGAAGGAAGGGGTACACTTCTGGTTGCCTAGGGGCATGTTGGCCACTCGGCAACCTCATTCATAGGCTGGTTCTATGAATAGAACTGGAGGAGGAGAAGCCACAATGACTTTTCTTATATGCAGCTGGGGAAACTGAGGCTTGGGGATATTAGGGGATTATATTGGGCCATCCAGGAATACTGGGCAGTGTGAGGATGGGCACTGTGGTTCGTGGAGGGTGGTTATCTTCCAATATTCCACACTAAGAATCTAGCTGCAATGGTGTGACTTTTTCTTCTAGAGACATTGACCTGCCTCTCTCTTCTCAAGGACCAAAGAAATGGGGGGAAGTGGAGGGCGTGTCCACCACCCAGCCGTGGTGGGCGGGAGAGAGCAAGAATCAGCCCTAGCTCTTCACAGCAGCCTCAGCATCATCGAGCTCTGCAGCAGATCGTAGCACCCCAGAGCAGCAGGGCTGCAAGGGGCCTTGTTGCTTCAGTTCAGCCCCCATCCAAGGTCCAACCAGCAAGCCCAAGGCCAGGCACAGGAAGCAGCCTGCCAAGGAGAGATGGTTGTTTCCTGGAAGAGCTGAGACCACTACTCAAGCCTTCTGACCCTTGTGATCAGCTCCTGGGGGGCCAGCCCCCCACTGGCTCACTCTGTGACTGTGGGCAGGTGCCCCTCCTCTGAGCCTGTGTTTCCCTACATGGATGGATGCGGGGGACGAGTCCCTGCTCTGGCAGTTGGGAAGTTACACAATAGTCAGCTGTGAACATAAGGATAGAGAGAATTCCTACTCTGTGCCAGATCCTGGGCTGGACTATGAGGCAGTCACAACTACCCCATCTGCCTGGAACGTGTCCTGACTTCCCCTCCCCCAGTGCCTTCCTCTGATTTCTTCTTTAGGCCAACACCCACTCAGTACTACCGTCTCAGCGAGATGTCACCTCCTCCAGGAAGTACACTCTGATGACCGATGCCCCACCTTCGTGTCCCCACCCAGCGTGAGGACCCTGGCATTGCACTGGTCACAGAATGGGCTCACTGGCCGTTTCAATGGCTGTATCGCATTCTAGACCTAGAGACCTGAGCGTGTAGCCATCTTGTTCACCGTGGCATCTCTGTGCACGTCAAGGCGTCTGATACAGAGTATGCACATGATATGTATCTGCTAAGCTTCACCAGTGAGGAATCTGAGGTAATAGAGATGGAAAAACCGCTAACTGCAAAGGACCCCTTCACAAGAGGTGTGAGGTCTTGCAATTCCATATCTCACCTACAGAGGGCGATGCTGAACCCAAGGGACTGCCCCAGCGGTGGTGGCATTTTCGACTAAAGCGGGGGTGATATTTGGAGGAAAGGGGGTCTACGGCCTCTGCATCACGACACACAGAAAGGATACAGAGCCTGTTCCAGTGATTTCTGAAACCCGCATAGATTAATTCCAGCAATGGAACAATTTCCTGGGGTTTTCAGCTCCTGGCCCCGGAGCTCTGCCCAGCCTGTGGTCAAGGGGTGATCAATCACAGTTAAACCTGATTTATTATTTTGGCTGCATTTTCTTCCCCTCTCCTTTTCTGTCCCTCCGTTGGATTTAATTGGATATCGATAACAGATGCAGGTGGAGTGAAACTCCGTGGTCCTGAGCTGGATGGTGCGCGGCAACTGTAGAAAGAGGATGCTGGAAGCAGGGGATGGACAAGCTTTTGTGTCAGGACTTGTGGGGTCCAGGCCCTGGGGCTCTGAGTGCCACTGCCAGCTCATGCATTTTCATCCCCCACCACTTCCTGCTCCTTCTGCCTCCACCTCTGTTTTCCTGGACCTGCCCATGCCTGGACTTGCTGGTCCTCCACGCCAGCCAAATCATTTTATTTCTCTAAGTCTCAAGCATTTTGAGCTTCCCTGGTGGCTCAGACAGAAGAATCTACCTGCAGTGCAGGAGATCTGGGTTTGATACCTGGGTTGGGAAGATCCCCTGGAGAAGGAAATGACAACCCACTCCACTATTCTTGCTTGGAAAATACCATGGACAGAGGAGCCTGGCGGGCTACAATCCATGGGGTGGCAGAGTCAGACATGACTGAGTGACCACATCCATTCTTTCAGGCATTTTAATGCAGGTCCTTTCTGGAGGGAGGTGGGACCCTTGGGGTTACTGTTCAGCAGACATTCAGAAACTGTTCACCTCCCACCATGGCAGAGCATCCCCTTCCACTGATGAGCAGCTTTGACAAATGCAAAGTCGGCAGGCATGATCCAGGCAGGAGCCTTAAGTATGCATGTGTCAGTTCTCTAGTGCTCTTATGACTAAGCAGAAGATGCTCGAGGCTCCAGAACAACCTCCCGAGGTCAGATCTGAACCCAACCTGCGTCTGGAGTACAGCAGCCACCCTAGTCCAGCCCAGAGCTGCTGAACCACAGCCAAGCTGAGCCCTGTGAGTATGAAGACAAATGCTTACGGTTGGGAGTTCCTGAGAGTTTATGCTATTTGTTACACAACATTATTGCTATAAAAGCCTGGCTGATGCAGAGGGTAGGGTGGGAGCCCAGTGAGTGATACAGCAAAGCAGATTATTCTAGTCCATGAGACAGGAGACCTGGGCTCTCTTGCAAACATTTCTGCTAACTCCCACGCGCCTCTGGAGGAGCAGGAAAGAAGCCAGATCCCCCCCTCCCCGCCCCGGAGGGCCGGGCGCATGCTCCACGCACGCCACGCGTCCTTTCATTCTGTCGTCGCCGCTTCTGTCTTATCTTGACCTTTCTCTGTGTCAGGCAGGGCACTAAGTACTTATAAGGCTAATCAGGATTATGCTAAAGATGAAACTGATGCTTAAATGATTAATAGCTTAAGAGGCATTTATCACATGCATACTGTGGGACAGGCTTGCATCAGGTTATTTCAATGTCTTGTTTCAATTTACCCTTAGCACAACCCACTAGACCGCAACTTGTGGAGCAGACATCACATCTGTTAGCTCACTGCTGTGGCCCCAGGGCCTGTGCGTGCCTGGCACATGGGTACTCAAGCAGTTGTTGTTGAAGACAAAGTCCTACGAGACAGAGGTTTGCGTCAGTGTTACCCACCCCCACCCCCGGCCAGCAGCTTCCTTTCTACAGCTGCTGAAATTGAGGCAGGAGAGCTGGCCTAAGTGGTGGGTCTATCGTCTCAGTTGGGGGTGATGTTGCTCCCCGAGGGGACATTTGGCAGCACCTGAGGATGGTTTTGGTTGTCAGTGGAGGGCATAAGGTAGCTATTGGTGCGTAGCGGGCAGAGGCCAGAGACACTGCTCCCGTCCTACAGGGCAGTCCCGCAGAGAAGAATAATCTGACCTAGAACGTCAGTGGTGCTGAACGTGGGGGATTCCAGCTTGGCTGTTAGGGGAGTCTGGCCATGAGGGCCCCTGGGGGGGCCTCTTTACCAGGTGGCACCATGGTAAAGAACCTGCCTGCCAAGGCTGGAGACGCGAGAGCCAGTCCCTGGGTCAGGACGGTCCCCTGGAGGAGGAAACGGCAACCCACTCCAGTACTCTTGCCTGGAAAGTTTCATGGACAGAGGAGCCTGGTTGGACTGCAGTCCAGGGGGTCACAAAGAGTCAGACATGACTGAGTGACTAATGCTTTAGATACTCTTCGATCATCTCACAACCCCTTACATAATCTTACCTGCAAGGCCATTTTTCCAAATAAGCTAACATCACAGGTTTGGGGGATTTAATGCGGATATCTTTTGTGTGAAGGGACATTTTTCAGCTGCCTACAGGACTTCTTGAATGTGGACTCGGCCTGCTCTTCCACAGGTGTTATTTATATTTTATCTTCGTTCCAAGGAGTGCATGTTACTCGGTGTTGCTCATGGAGCACTGAGCTCTCCTGGAAGAATCGTCAGTGGGTCAGAATTTGCTCTCTGGCTTTAAAGCTCCTGCTCTCATTTTCAAACTTGCTTCTGGAACCCTACCTGCCCGTCCGGGCTCCGAGGAGCTCCTACTCCAAGGAGTGCCTGGAGATGCCCCCTGGACCAACCCTGCAGATGGTGATCAGGGGACATCCTGCCTAGATGACACGGGCCACCAGCAGCCTTTCCGGGTGAATACATCTTTCACGCATCTGGGGACGCTGGGTGGAGAGAGACCCAGGACCAGCCTCCTCTGGAGACGGGGAGCAGATGGCCTCGCCCTGGGGTCCCTTCAGTCACTGCTGCTCCAAGAACTCCCGGTCTCCCTGTCCCTGGCCGTCTTCCCTCTTACTGGCCCTCTGCTCAATGAGCGTGCCCGCACGCTGTGGGGGCTCCTGCTTGGGAGCAGAGCAGTAACGTGGAGAGACCCGTCTGGCCTGGTGGGCGCTTGGTGCTGTGGGGGAAGTCAGTACGGGCCAGCGGGTGAGGACCGCGCCTCCGCCCGCCTCCGCCCTTGGTGCAGTCCCGTCAATGCAGAGACCCGTGGGGGGCGCTGCACATCACACCATTTAATAACCTCAGTAAACTTTCGTTCTTCCCCCTTTCGGTAATAGCTCTATTGAATCGTAATTCACCCACAAGAAACTGAGTGTCTTTAAAGTGATGCATTGGCTATATTTTGACACATATACACCCGTAAAACCATCACCAGGATGAAGACGATGAAAACATACGTCCCTCCTCAAAAGCTTCCTCGCGAACCTTTGTGATTCCTCTCTTCCCCTCCTCACCACCCCTCCCACCCCCCGGCAAATCACTGATCTGCTCGCTGTCACTATAAATTAGTCTGTATCCTCTCGAGTGTTACATAAGTGAAGCCTACAGCACAGGCTAGTTTTTGGTGTGGCTTCTTTCACTCAGTACAAGCGTTTTGAGCTTCAACCACATTGTATCACGTATCAGCAGTTTGTTCTTTTTATTACGGCTAATAATCCATCTTATGGCCGTTCTACAGTCTGTGTATCCATTCCCCTATTGATAGACATGGGATCTTCCCGATTTTTCACGATTGTGAATACAGATGTTATGAACATTTATGTGAAAGTCGATATGAACACTGCTCTTGCGTGGCTAAGCTGTGTCCAACTATTTGCGACCCCATGAACTGTAGCCCACCAGGCTCCTTTATCCACGGGATTCTCCAGGCAAGAATACTGGAGTGAGTTGCCATTTCCTTCTCCAGGGGATCTTCCCGACCCAGGGACTGAAGCTGCGTCTCCTGCTTGGCAGGTGGATTCTTTGCCACTGAGCCACCTGCGAAGCCCAGGGAGGGTAAAGGAACACAAGCTTGCTTTGCTCTTGGGTTAAACACCGAGGAAGGCTGGGCCATGTGGCGGGGCATGAGTAACTGAAAGAGCTGCAGACTGTTCTCTGAAGCATCTGTGCCATCCCACGTCGCCCTCAGCAGCGAACGAGATTTCCTGTTGCCCCACATCCTCACCAACACTCAATGTGTCCACTTGTCCACGGTTAGCCATCCTAATACATACGCTGGCTTTAACTGGCATTTACCTAATGCCTAATAATGATGAACGTATGCGTGTGTCCGTGTGTGCACGTGTGTGTGCATGTGTGTGCACATGTGCGTGTGCGCGCACGTGTGTGCACACGTGTGCGTGTGTGTGCGTGCATGTGTGTGCGTGTTTATTTGCCATCCAGATATCCTCTTTGGTGAAGTTTCTGTTTAAATCATTTGCCCATTTTTAACTGGCTTGTTGATTTTCTATTGCATTTTGAGAATTCTTGATTCCAGACATATCTTTTAGTAATAAATGATTTGTGAATATTTTTTCTCTGTCTCGGTTTTGTCTTTACGTAACAGTCTTTTTCAAAGAGTGTAAGTTTCCATGTTGATGAAGCCCAGTTTTTCAACTGGCTCTTTGATGGGTCATGTTACTGATTTGTATCTAATGAAATCTTTGCCTCACCCACAGTCCGGAAGTTCTTTCATGGTAGTGAGCCTGGCTGGTGAAGGACCTGCCTCACGCATTTCTTCTTTCTTGGGGATTAAGCTCAGTGTTTTGAAAACCATCATTCGTTATATCTTGTCTGCTTTTTCTTATTGCTACTGCTGTTTTGGGCAGGAGGGTAGATCCAGTCCCCATGGCTCCACCCTGGTCTGAGCCCCCAGCCCATTTTTAAGGTAAGCGTCGCTTTCCTCACAGTGCCACCCATCTCTCAGTTGAGGAAGTAGAGTCCCGGGCCCCACAGCGCATAAATGGTAACATCGGGGCAGAAGCCCAGGGCTGCCCAGCTGGCTCGAGTCCCACTTGCTGCTGGAGATTTCTGAGTCCGGCACGCGTCTGGCATCTGGGACTGGCCAGCCCGGAGACTCCGCCCAGTCTGGCAGGCTAGACGCTGGCACTCTAGATCAAAAGCAACCTCTGCGAGCCTTAGACGTCTCACTGTGGCAGGTGTGCTCGCTACATGTAGTGGGCGTAGTGAGTGCGTGTTGCTGCTCTAGCACGCACAGTCGTGTCCGACTCTCTGTGAGCCCATGGACGGTTGCCCACCAGGCTCCTCTGTCCATGGGATTGTCAGGCAGGAATACTGGAGTGGGTTGACCTTTTCTCCTCCAGGGGATCTTCTTGACCCAGGGATCGAACCCACATCCCCAGTGTCTCCTTTATTGCAGGTGGATCGTTACCACTGAGCCACCGGGGAAGCCCCTTAGATATTTAATCTGCTTACCAAAAATGTTAATTCTGACTCAACTTGCTCTGCGATGGGTACAAAAAATGCAATCACAAAGTCATAGGTTTTCTAAGACCTGTCAGATCTGGACTCCAGCCTTCTGATCCATGCCACTTCTACAGGAGGATTAAAAATCTAATCCTAAAAAAAAAAAAAAAAAATCTAATCCTGTGTCTGTGGCAGACATCACCATCATCGATGGAACTCTTCCTGCTGAGCTACACTTCATCTCAAAATCCACTTTTGAGAACATCTGATACTCAGACAGCCCACCACCAGCTGACCAGATCAGCAGGTGAAACAACGCCCACTTGCATGTTGGTTCTAAAGCGTTCTGGCCACGTGCGTCTCGCCTTGTGGACACACCTCATTTGACCAAGTCTTGGCCACCTCCTAAGACAGGGTGTTTCATTATCATCCAGCTGAGATGTGAGGGAAGAATTTGCCGGACAGGCCTCTCTTCCCACCTACAAGCTTGTACCTGTCATACCTGGACAAGGATCCTCAAAGGGGAAAGATAGGAGGAGGTGGCCAGCTGGTGAATCTCGCCGTCTAGTTGGTCAGTTTCTCTGCTGAAGGTCTGTGCACACCCCAGGGGCAAGCAGGTGAAAGCAGATAAAAACCCAAGGGTGAGTCTGCACACAGCTCAGCCTGGCAGTCCAGACACCCAGAGGGTCCGAGCCCTGGCCTTGGATTCATGACTCAGAGCTGCCTCCTGGAGGCTGCTCTGCGGGTGCCCTCTGAGAGGGGCATCACAGGATGGAGGCCACCTTCTCCCCTCCTGGGCTGTGGGGAAGCCGTGTCTCCCTCGTCGTGAGTCCTTGGCCTGGCGCTTGCGTGGACATGTGACCTAAGCCGAGCCGGTCAACATACCTCATCTGTCTGCTCACGTGTTGGATCAGCTTCAGGGGCACGACCCAGCCTGGACCGTGGAGATGCAGGCCTGGGATTCGGATGGGAATTGCTCTTTTCCACAGACTTGAACCCAGGAATAGAACCTTGAGCCTTCATGGGAAGAAGCTGCCTGTCTGCAGAAAATGCCAGAGGGAGCTGCAGAGTGGGGAGGCCTTGTTAAGCCCGAAGTCTGCGTGCTGGACGGCTCAGCTGTCAAGCCTACGTACTTCCTGGGCTCCTGAAGCGGGCAGGCTGGTGTTTAGACAACCAACGAGCTCTGACAGGGACGACTGGGACCCAGGCCCTGTTGGGCCCCCTCTGGCCACCGTGTGCCAGCCCAGGGCCAGGGGCCATGAGGGGATTTGCTACCACCGGCATCAAATGCAAGCCTTAGCAACATGTCAAAACATTGGGGTACAGAGATAAATCCACCCAGTCTGTCCCTGGAGAATTCACAGCCAGTTAACACTGAATCACCACGTACAGCAAGTCATGTCCACACATTGTGGACACCTACCCAAGATGCTGGGAACTCAGAGGAGGGAAGCAAAAGCAAGGACGATGAAGCCCGTGCCCAGAGAAAGCGTCTAAGACAGCACCTGAAGGGACGCTGAGGTTAACGGCTCAGGTCCTGCAACAGTCCTGGGCTTAACGCCTGTGCAGCCCCTTGCTCGCTCTGTACCACTGGGCAAGTTAGTTAATGTCCCTGTGCCTCAGTTTCCTCATCTGTAAAATGGGCACCCACCTCAGGGTTTATTGAGAGGATTAAATACGATAACCTAGGCATAGTGACTTCGTGATTAGTACGGTGACTAGAGCAAATATTTAGAAAAGATATATCTATTATTATTATCTCACTGAGGGTGGGTGCAGGTACAGGAAGAAGAGGACACTAAGAAGCAGACATTCATAAAGGGGTTAGGTTGTCGCATTCAGGTTTGTGGAAAAGAAGGAAGGGTCCTGGGTAGTGGGACTGGGGTGGGTGATGGTGCAGAGGAGGGACAGAGTGAGGGGTCCACCCAGCAGAGCCCCCCGCCCACCGCCGGCGGCACGGAAGCGGGCAGGAGGACAGGCATTAGCCCTCAGGGTGCGGGTCGGCCTGCAGACACCCAGCTTGTTGCTGTAAGCAGCAATGCCGCATCTCTTCTTTAGGAGAAGGCTCTGCAGCCAGCTAACCCAGAAGTTGATTTGCTCGATCCAGCCAAGTTACTGGGCAACTCAGCAAGGAAACAACAGCACAAGAAACCTCGTCGGGCCAACTGTCTGGCGGAGGCAGGCAGGCACCTGGCATTCAACGTGCGTGCCAGGAGACGCTGTTATGCAAACACCGAGGCAGGTCTGCTGGGCACAGAGGCGCCCTCGGAGCCCAGCCTCCTGGAGAAACAAGAGAAAAGTCACAGGAGACAATGTCACAGTTATTTTTGCTTCTGATCACAGGGAGAAGAATGATGTTTACTCCTGCGAGCTCCTGGAGCAGTGGAAGAGGGAGTCTTCGGGAGGCCAGCGCCCTCCCACCCTGCACGCGACCCCTCTTCCACATCTAATCTTGAAGACTGCGGTTCTCTGGAGGATGGGGTGTTGACTCAGGAAGTCTGTCCGAATCCTTTGCACCCCGACTTCCTGGGTCACCTGACGTCACCTTGGCCGGTTTGCACAAAGATACCACTGGCTCCTTGGGAAAAAGAGCATCTCCCTGCCTTCCTCCCCACTCCCCGTCCCTACTCACTGACCTGCTCTGCCCTCCCTGACCGCCATCCTCACTCAGTTCTCGGTTCCCGAATCCAGCCTTCAGATCACTCTTTTCTTTCCCACTCACGCATCCTCATTTACACCTTCATGAAAGCTTTCTTGCTGCTTGGGTGCCAGGCATTGTGATTGGATGTGGGTGGCTGTGGTGGCCACAGCTGAGGTCACTGCAAGCGGATGGGGCTGCCTGTGACTGTGGGATGGCCCTAGACCTCCCTGGGACTATCCCCGCAGGCAGCTGGGCCAGGAAGAGACAGAGAGCAGGTGGGGAGAGCAGGTCAAGCCAGGGCAGCCACTGGGCTATGTATGGGCAAGCTGAAGCAGGGTCAGGGAGACTTCTGGGCTCCCGACTCCTAAGCATCAGTGGCCTGGGATTGCGGCTCCAGATTAAACCACATTCTAACCCTCCCTCTTACCAGGTCTGGATGTTCACCATCTCTGAGTATTTCAAGGCTTTATCATTTCCTCCAGGATATGCAGGAGGTTAGGGCCATGGAGAACCAGGAGAGGATGCAGGAGGGAAGAGGAGGTCTGGCAAAGAGAAGTTCGGAAGGCAGTCGTAGGAGACAGGCTTCTCAGAGCTGCGTACCTATTGGTCAAAAGCACATGCTTTGGGGAACCTCCCTGGTGGTCCAGTGGTTAAGGCTTCACCTTGTAACACAGAGGACTTGGGTTTGATCCCTGGTCAGGGAATTAAGATCTCCCATGCCGTGGAGCTCCAATACTTTGGCCACCTGATGTGAAGAGCTGACTCCTTGGAAAAGACCCTGATGCTGGGAAAGATTGAGGGCAGGAGAAGGGGACAACGGAGGATGAGATGGCTGGACGGCATCACCGACTCAATGACATGAGTTTGAGCAAACTCAGGGAGAGAGTGAAGGACAGGGAAGCCTGGCGTGCTACAGTCCATGGGGTCACAAAGCGTCAGATACGACTGAGCGACTGAACAGCAACAACAAAAAATGCCGTGGAGCAACTAAGCCCTTGAGCAACAACTAGAGAGTCTGCCCCACAGCAAAAGACCCCGCGTGACTCAAGACCCAGTGCAGCCAAATAAATACATAAATAAATATTCTTTTAAAAAAAGACCCAAAATAAAACTCCGCATGTCTTAGACAGAGGTTTGGTGTCTCCTTTCCTGGCGTCTCATGTGAATACAAACATCTCCTGAGTTCCTGCAAACCAGGTACACTCTGAACGTCTTTTAAGTTACTCCAGACCCTGAAGGGCCACAGCCACGGGAAAGGGGTCCTAGAGTCTGTAAGTCAGGTTTCTTGAGAGAAGAGCAGCATCTTAGGCTTCTCCACTCCTCACCCCCACTGCAGAGGCTGCGAGGGAAGATGTTTTCCTTCATTCGTTCATCAAACACATGTCCCTGCTCCGTCAGTTTCTCGGGACTCCCGTCGCAAGGTGCCATAAAGCGAGTTGCTGAAAATAAGAGAGAATGCATCGTCTCAGTTCTGGAGGCCAGAAGCCCTGAATCAAGGTGTCCATCATGTTCTGTCTGGCGCTCTGGGAAGGGTCTTTCCCTGGCTGTCCCCAGCGTCTGGTGGTGACTGGTGGTCCTCGACTCGCAGCTGCATCACTCTGCTCTGTTGTCACGGGGCACTTCCCCTGAGTGTCTGTCGACGTCCCCCTCTTCTCATAAGGATGCCAGTGTGCTGGACTAGGGCCCACCTAACGCTCTCATCTTAACTTCACTACAAAGAAAAGATGCTCTTTCCAACTAAGTTCACATTCACAGGTACCTTCACATTCATTGGAAAAGATCAATTCATTGGAAAAGACCCTGATGCTGGAAAAGATTGAAGGCAGGAGGAGAAGGGGACGGCAGAGGATGAGATGGTTGGATGGCATCACTGACTCAGTGGACATGAGTTTGAGCAAACTCCGGGAGACAGTGAAGGACAGGGAAGTTCACATTCACATTCATCTTCAACTAATCGTTTGAAGGGGGCACAATTTTACCCATGACACAGACTATGTGTCAGGCCAGGTGATGGTCATTGGAGGAAAATACTCATTGGACAGAATATTGGGGAACTGCTTTCCTAGAACTGATGACTCAGCGAAGCTGAAAAATTCCTGGGTCCCACGCTGGCTGGGACCTCCCAGCCGACCTCCAGCCTTACCTGTCTGGTTGTAGCTTCTAGCGGAGCCTCAGCCGCTCATCAGTAACCATAAAAGGAACAGCAGGCAGGATAAATCTCACTCTGAAATTAATGTAGCTCGTGAAAAAAAAAAAAAAGTACATTTACTCATTTCAACTCCTTGTTGCAAGACTCATAAGTGAATAAATCCAAAATAAATGTAACCGGGACGAAGGGAGAAGCCACAATAAATGCAATCCTGTTGCCCTAAATGAAGACAGAGGCTCCAAGACAATATTAAATTCCATCCCCGAAGGCTCATTTCATTTCAGACCCAGATTTCCACAAAATCGAGTTTTCCGGTGAGCCAGGCCCGGCTTCTGCTCCAGCCTGCTCTGCCCCTGCCTCCTCCCTCTACAAGTGCCGTTCCCCCTTGTCCACGCAGAGACTCTGGGTGCGCTGGTCCCTGCAGGTTACCTCCTCTGGTTCTCACCCAGCGGCTGGCGCACAAACTCCCCAGACGTGGCGACTTCCTTAGCTCTGGGAGCGAGGCTTCCGCAGCGCTCCGGGGACCCGAGACAGCTGCTCGGGCTTCTGAGCTTTGCATACTGCTGTTCACATCTTCCTGCAGCCCAGGTGGGGCCTGCGCGGCCCTCCACTCACCTGTGTGTCTCCAGGACACTTTGGACCTGGGGGCTGGGAGAGCAAGAAGCAGGATGTTCAGTACTGAGCGTCCTGCTAGCCAAAGTGCATCAGCTAGATCTGCCAGGGGTGGAGGAAGGTCTTTTTAAATACGTATTTTGAAATTTGTTTGTTTCGGTGGCACTGGGTCTCCGTCGCTGTGCACGGGCATTCTCTAGTTGCAGCCGGAAGGGGCTGCTCTCTAGCTGTGGTGTGCGGGCTTCTCACCGCGGGGGCATCTCTTGCTTTGGGCTCTGGGGGTGCTGGCTTCACTCACTGCAGCAGGTTCAGCAGTCATGGCACAGGGGCTTAGTCACCCCACGGCTTAGGTATCTTCTCAGACCAGGGATCCAACCCGTGCTCCCTGTGTTGGCAGGGCAGGCAGGTTCCGAACCACTGGACCACCGGGAAGTCCAGAGGCAGGTTGTCACGTCAGCCTGACAACGATGGATCCCATCCTCGCCCTCCATTCTGCGGACCCAGAGGCTTGACATCCTCAGGGCAGGGGAGGTTGGGTGTGTGGAAGGCAGAGAAAGGAGCAGCTGGGGACGAGGTCCCTAGCTTGCATGGGGCCCTCCTGCATGTACTGGTCTCCTTGGGGGAAGTTGATCCGGCCTTTATTCGTGGACGGAGGGTAAACTCAACCAAGCCAGGGGCTGTATCTGCCGGTTCACGCCCGGCACAGAGCCTGACACACACAGGGCATCACACACACTTGCCAAACGGATTAAATCATGCTTACTGACCAGTTCCCCACCTTAGTGATGTCACCAGCCAGGCGATCTTGGGTGGACTGTCCCTGACCCTGACCGTGGATCAGCTGGGCTGAGTGTTTCCCCATCTTCATGACTCAGCTGAACGGACTGAGGAGCTGGCGGAAGACTTTCAGGGAATCCAGCGAGCCCCCTGACGGAGCCGCGGGATGGCTGTCCCAGTGCCAACAGGCATGTCTGAGTCAGGACGCTGCCCACGGCGGGAGCTGCTTCACCCGCGCCCAGCCCTTCCCAGGGAGGTCGTGGCGTTGGCCTTGCTACTGGCGGGGGTGGGGGTAGGTTTACTTTCAACAGTGGTGAGAGCTGCCATGGATGAGCACCTACTGTGTGCCAACCCTTTCCCCAGGCTTCTCCACCTATTCTTCCAGCACATCTCATTCGAAGGCCTATTTGCTAGGTTTTGTGTTAGTAATGGTGGCTCAGACGGTAAAGCGTCTGCCTGCAATGCAGAAGACCCAGGCTCGATCGCTGGGTTGGGAAGATCCTCTGGAGAAGGAAATGGCAACCCACTCCAGGATCTTTGCCTGGAAAATCCCCAGGACGGAGGAGCCTGGTGGGCTCCATTCCAGGGGGTCGCAGAGAGTCAGGCACGACTGAGCGACTTCAGTTCATGTTAGCAGTGCTGGGGATCGCTCTGGTGTCATGAAGTTTAGATTCTGGAAGGGGGTAGTATATTCTATTTTATTCTATTATGTTCTAGAGGGAAGTGAAAGTGAAAGTCACTCAGTTGTGTCCAACTCATTGCAAACTCATGGACTCTACAGTCCATGGGATTCTTCAGGCCAGAATGCTGGAGTGGGTAGCCTTTCCCGTCTCCAGGGGATCATCCCAACCCAGGGATGGAACCCAGGTCTCCTTCACTGTGGGCAGATTCTTTACCAGCTGAGCCACAAGGGAAGCCCAAGAACCCTGGAATCGAATCCGGGTCTGCTGCGTTGAGCTCTCCGGTTGAGGGGAGTCATAAGTATTGTCACCATGTACTTATTTTTATTATATAAATTTAATTTTATTAAAATGTATTATACAAAATTTACATTATGTAAAAGTTATGTTCTGTTTCATATCATATCATGCTCTTCCCATTTAACCCTCATAATGACCCTGCCAGGGAGATATTATCTTCATTTCGTAGCTGAGAAGACAGGGTCAGAGCGATAAGTAATGGGTTAAGAGCTTGCAGCTGGGGGGCAGGCAGGCCGTGCTGTGAGGGGGCCTGGCAGGGGGACGGTGGCCCTGGGAGCAGAACAGACCTGGATTGGAATCCGAGAAGGAGACCTCATCCTCTGCAGACCTCGGTTTTCGGAGCTGGGGTGGTTTCCCTGTGAGGACAGCTGAACACATACCTGGGTTAGTGTGTGTGCTCAGCTCCTGGCTCGTCACGGGCGCCAGGCCAGAGCCACCTTCTTCACGGACATGGCCATGATCCCTGTGAAGTCAGGGCCAGCGGGCTGTTCTGGGCGGGACCCAGGCTTCTGGCCGCCGGTGTGGAGCTGCTGATGTCATGTCAGGGTGCAAGGACCAAGCAAGAATCAAACAGCCCGCACCCCCTCTTGCACTGGGCTCCCCTAGTGGCTCAGACAGTAAAGAGTCTGTCTGCAGTGCGGGAGACCTGGGTTCCATCCCTGGGTTGGGAAGCTCCCCTGGAGGAGGAAATGGCAACCCACTCCAGTATTCTGGCCTAGAGAATGCCATGGACAGAGGAGCCTGGCGGACTACAGTCCGTGGGGCTGCAGAGTCAGCCATGACTGAGCACAGCACAGCACAGCTCACCCCCGCTCGCACCAGAACCCCAGGCGGGGAGGGGCGGGGCTCTCAGCCCGCCTAGTCTCTTGGCCTCCCTCTCGCTGGAGGGACAGCGGGCATCAGGGTCAGAGGACAGACTCTGGACCCAGGCTGCTGGGCTCCAGTCCTGGTTCTGTCAGCGCCGCATGGACTGGGGCAAATTCCTTATCTGTTAAATGAGGTTTTACCACAGAGGGGTGGAGGGAAGGTCGAGCCTATGCACAGAACTCCAGACAGAGCTTGTCCCAGGGATCGTTAGTGTGCGGCTGCAGACCACGATGCAGAGGGCCTCCCCTCCTGATGAGAGCCGGGTTGACACCCAGCCCCACCACAAGGAACTGCAAATGAGTCTCAAAATGTCAGGGAAGTGGCGGCTTTCATCCAGAGAGGAGCCGGGCAAACCCCTCTCCCTCATCTTCAGCTCGGTCCTCTGGGAGCAGAGTCCAGGAAGCCCACCCTTGACCCTGACTCTCCTCTGCCCTCCAAAGGGTCCTGGTGGCTCACTCGGGCAATACAGGTGGCTGCCTCGGGATACAGTTCCCAGGACCATCGTCTTAATCATTCATTCCAGTTTTCTGAGAAATACTTAAGTCAGACTTTTTTTCCCCCTGCTTTTTGTTTTTAACGACTCAGTGGGTTTTTGTGTATTCACAAGGTTGTAAAACCATCACCACAATCAATTGCAGAACATTTTATCACTCTAGAAAGAAATTCCATACCATTTAACCATTACCCTCCCGCCTAACCTCCATTCCCCCAGGCACTGGCAACCATGAATCTGCTTTCTGTCTTTATAGATTTGCCTGTCCTGGACATGGCTTATAAATGAAACCCTACGCTACGTGGTCTTTTGTGACTGGCTTCTCCAGATTTATTTATAGACTCCTGCACAGATAGAGTTAGGAGGGATCTCCCAGATCATCCATCAGGTTTCAGGTCATCCTTCATCCTTCAGTGGGGCCAGAGTTAAGCAGTTGCCCCCATTCATTCATTCATCCATTTATCCATTCATTCAGCAGAAAACATTTATTGGATACCAGTAATATGCCAGGCTCTGGTCCAGGAAAAACAGAGATGCAGGCGGACAAGACAGATAAGTCTGGTGCGTGAGGCCACGGTCAGTAAACACAAAAACACAAACAAGACGGAAGCTGTCAGGTTGCAACCAGCGCTGCAAACCAGCGAGAGAAGGGAACGCGGGAGACTGGCCTCAGGGAGGGATGCTGCTTCGCCAGGTGGTCAGAGGAGGCTCTGGTGCGGGGGATACTTGGAGCAAGGGAGGTCCCGAAGTGAAAGTCTAGAGGAAGGGCATTCTGGGAAGGTGGACCGAGTTTAAGGACTGAGTCTGCAGTGGCCCGGGGTGCAGAGAAGGCCAGAGTGGCTACAGCATCGACGCAGGGGACAGCGGCAGGAGGTGAGGTCTGCCTTCTCCTGGATCTTCACTGCCATTTATTCACTGCAGTGCGCTTGTTTGCTCATGGTGGGCTTTTCTTTCCTGGTCTGGATGGCAGGGTTCAAACGCTAGCGATCTCTTTATGCCTGGTACCCAGCCTGAGGCATGGTTCTCACCGTGATTTGGGTCAGCATTCTTTGAAGTGATGTCTTAACAGGAATCCCCATCACAGGCCTTTCTGAGAGCAGGTTTACCTAAATGAAGGTGGGGTGAGAGGCAGCTGCAGAACCCAGAAGGGAGTCAGGAGGGCGGACCCCGGGAGTGGGGCAGAACCGGGTCTCCAAAGACACGCTCTCCCCATCTCCTGCTTTCTGCATCATGTGGGTTTTTTCCCCCCACATGCCCTTGTTTCTTCTGTCATTTCTCCTTGAGAAGCAAGTTGTTTGGGAAAAAGAAAACCAGTTGCATAACCGTGTCTGTTGGCAGGCGTGTTCTAATTTTAAAAAATGTGTCACTCTCCACGCTGCCTGTCCCTTAATCAGGCAATTACTTTATGATGTAGTATAGTTAGGGAGAGGGAGGAAAAAAAAAACCACCAACCCTTGAAATCTAAAACACTTTCTTGTGGGGAATTAACTCAGTGGATGTTTGACTTGAGCTCAAGAATGTCTTTTGTTTCCCTTTCTAGATGACAAAGGGGACACCAAAGAAAGGTAATAACTTGGTATTAATCAATCTCCTTCATTAAAATTAGCTCCTCAAGCTGAGTGTCATGGAAACAGTGAATGTGGCGAGGAAGTCTTGGGGGGCCGTGAAGAGGGGCCGTGAGGCTGTTTGTGGGAAGGGCAGGGTCGTTGCGTGGGTGCGGCTCCGGGGAACGCGCAGAGGCGGGGTGAGTGGCGCCGGCGCTGAAAATAGGAACATCGCGGGCTGCATCCTGCTCACGTTCCAGCCCTTGTTAAGCCTTTTCAATCACTCTGTCCTTTTCTACCCAGAGCACCCCTGTGATGTAAGTCTCGCTAGGCCCATTGTACAGCTGAAAACACCGAGCCTCGGGAAGCTCAGAGAATCTGCCCGCTGCTTGCAGCTGGGTGGGACGAACAGGGACTTGCACCCAGGTCTCCTGGCCCCAAAGGCCGTGCTCTATCCCTGTCTAGTCTCTTTGTTTCTCAGTGCCCTTTGCCCCTTGCCAAGTCTTGGGGGCAGATCCCAGCAGATTCCCAAAGCCAGAAGGGCTGCCATGATGCCCTCTAAGTTTATCAAGAACTTAAACCATTTCTGCCAGATTTTCTGCCAAAGATGCCCTGAGTAGAAAGGCAAGTTTGAGATACCTAAGCAGCTTCTCTCCAGCACTCAAGTCTTCCACGGGACTCCATTCCTCCCTTTCCAAGGGACCCCCAACCCTCCTTTCTCCTGTGCGATCTGCTTCCCAAATCTTACCTGAGCCCCTCCCTTCATCAAAACACCCAGGTTTTGCGTCTTTTCCTTGGCTTCCTGGCTCACGTCAAGTCAGTAAGCCGGGAGGTCAGCCTCTGTGCCGACTCACGGAGGAAGTGTGTGTAGCTGGAAGGCGAGGGGCGGGGTGGGGTGGGTGGGGAGTGAGGCCACTGTTCTAACTCTCTCTCTCTCTGAGCCCAAGCCCCGAGCCTCCTCCTGCTCCTCTAGAGCTCTTCATTATGTAAAACAGCCTAGATAGCCATTCTGGCTAATTCTTTCCCCAGTTATTCCTCACGTCTCTATGGAGTATCTGGGCTATAAACATGGGGCTGGCCATCACTGGAGGTGGAGGCTGGGGACGGGATCTTTTTGCAAAGACAATATTTTCACTGGTGAAAGTTGAGGGTGGTGAGGAAGCTTACTGTTAACACATCCTGTCTCTGTCCCAAGGTCACACGTGTTATAATAAGCCTGCCATCTGGAATTTGAACAGTGCTCTTTACTGGCTACAGCCGTGTCTTGAGACAGCAGGAAGTCCAGAGAACCCGTGAACACATCCCCAGCAAAGGATGGTGGGCTGTTGGTTCCCTGAAAGGCTCACGTGTCAGGGCAAGGGGACATTTTAGCCTGGACAGCCCCAGGAGGACCCTAAGACCTCTGACAAGTTGAAACGGGAACCCCTAGGCAAGTTATTGCCTCACATCAGGCTTTGTGACAACAGCAAACAATTATTAAGCACCTACTGTATACAATTGATGCTTTTGAACTGCGATGTTGGAGAAGACTCTTGAGAGTCCCTTGGACTGCAAGGAGATCCAACCAGTCCATCGTAAAGGAGATCCGTCCTGGGTGTTCATTGGAAGGATTGATGCTGAGGCTGAAACTCCAATACTTTGGCCACCTGATGCAAAGAGCTGACTCATTAGAAAAGACCCTGATGCTGGGAAAGATTGAAGGTAAAAGGAGAAGGGGACGACAGAGGATGAGATGGTTGGATGGCATCACTGACTCAATGGTCATGGGTTTGGGTGGACTCTAGGAGCTGCTGGTGGATGGGGAGGCCTGGTGTGCTGCGGTTCATGGGGTCGCAAAGAGTCGGACACGACTGAGCAACTGAACTGAACCGAACTGAACTGTGTACAAAGAACTTAACTTCTCTACAGACAGGGATAATCCCCTCTATCCATTTTACAGAGCTTCCCAGGTGGCGCTAGTGGTAAAGAGCCCACCTGCCAGTGCAGGAGACATAAGAGATGCAGGTTCGATCCCTGGGTCAGGAAGATCCCCTGGAGGTGGGCAACCCACTCCAGTGTTCCTGCCTAGAGAATCCCATTGACAGAGGAGCCTGGCGGGTGAGGGTCCACAGGGTCCCAAACAGTTGGACACAGTGGAAGCAGCTTAGCAGCAGCAGCGTCCATTTTACAGATGAGAAAACTGAGTCTCAGAGAGGTTAATTCACTTGTTCAAAGTCACACAGCTTGTAAGCAGTCAAGCAAGGCCTTGAGCCTAACTTTGCTGCTGCTGCTGCTGCTGCTAAGTCGCTTCAGTCGTGTCCGACTCTGTGCAACCCCATAGACGGCAGCCCACCAGGCTCCGCCGTCCCTGGGATTCTCCAGGCAAGAGTACTGGAGTGGGTTGCCATTTCCTTCTCCAATGCATGAAGGAGAAAAGTGAAAGTGAAGTTGCTCAGTCGTGTCTGACTCTTAGCGACCCTATGGACTGCAGCCTACCAGGCTCCTCCGTCCATGGATTTTCCAGGCAAGAGTACTGGAGTGGGGTGCCATTGCCTTCTCCAGAGCCTAACTCTGCCTGATACCAAAACCCACCCCCTGACCATTACATCCTCCTGCTTCCCAACAATGAACACGGGGCCTGTCTTCCTATCTGCTGAAAGAGGCACAACCTCATTGCACTTTCATGGATGCAGCACTAGAAGCGAAAGTCTGTGATGTCTTTTTCCAGGACTTTGAGTAAGGCTGGACTCTGGGGCAGGCTGGGACCCCTCATCGGGTTACCATTTCAAGATCTGTGTAGCATTTGGTTACCGTGGCAAGAAGCTGATGTAGCCAGTTCGTGGACTCGTGCATTCAGTCACTCGAAGTCGTATTTTTTGTGTGCCCACGGCATGCCAGGCAGTGTGATGAATGTTGCCATTGTGAGCACAACTCGTTTGGTTCCTGCTGGCATGAAGTTTGCTGTTCTGTTGGGAAAATGGCATTTGACCAAGTAATTAAAACATCATATCTGTCAGAGTGCAGTGCTGTATTTTCAGAAGAAAGGGATTTAATACAGGGGATTATGTGTTTACAAAACCACTAGAAGGTCTGAAGAAGCAGGGCCTAGGCATGAGTCTCAGAACAATGCAGACGTTACCAGGAGGCGGGGCTGGGCCCTGAGGCCACTGGATGCCCTGCCATTCTGGGTTTGGAGCCACCACCACTGAGGGCACAGCCCCCCACACCAGGAGGAGCTGAAGGGCCGCCTGATGCTGTGACCCGGTGACGAGGGAATCAGCTCGAGAAGCTCTTGTGGCCACCACTCTTTCATGACACCCAGGATGCTCGCTGCAAGAACACCTGGGAGCTCTCTGCAAGAAAGTCACAGACATTCTAAGCAGTGGAGAGGGCCAGAGTGTGCAGAGAGGGCACTCACTCCATGCTCACCTTGCAGAGAGGGCGCTCGCTCCATGCTCGCCTTGCAGAGAGGGCGCTCGCTCCATGCTCGCCTTGCAGATGGAAACCTCACTTTATCCTGCATCCTTGGTGCGAAGGCGTCTGTGGGACCGGGCTGCTGGCCACCTGGACCAGGAAGTGTGGGGAGAACAGGCATCAGGTCTCTATGGACAATATCCAGAGAAGTCGTGCTGAGGGTTGGGAAGGAAGACACCCAGGGCGCCGTGGGTGCATAATAATGGGATGCATCCAGCTTATGGAGTCAAAGGCAGCTTCTCTCAGGAAGTGATTTCCAAGCTGAGGTCTTAACCGTAGAGCCTGGGCAAAGGCCCTGAGACTGGGGTGGAGGGTAGGCAAAGCATGTCTGTGATAGTTTGGGTGACTGTCCAACAAGTATCCCCCCCTCCCCCACCGTCTGAGTGGTTGGCAGGCACTTCCCGGCCCAGCAGCACTGGCTTTGCCATGTGCTTTGGTTTGGCCAGACATGACACACGCCTCGCTTGGTCTGGATTACTGCATTCGGGTAGTCCACTATGAGAGACACCCTCTAGATTCCAGAAGAAAACGAAGTTTAAACGAACCATTCGCCTGAGCCCAGCCTCTATCAGCCAAACCCCAGCCAACCTGCAGGCCCGTGGACCTGGGAATAAATGCTTGTTACTGTCAGTCACTGAGGTTTGGGGTGGTTTGTTACGCAGCACTCGTGTGGCTGTTGCTGACTGATACACAGTCTAAGCTCCTGAAAGAAAGCAGTTCAGTTTGACTGGAATGGGGGGAAGACTGGGGACCGAAATGCAAGAGGCAGGGGCACAGCTGGCAGGGGCTCTGCAGGCCCTGTTAGAGGACGGGGATGTCTCTCTTTCACTCAGGGTCAGGCCAAGGTCAAGAGAGGTGAGCTGCCAGTGGCCCGTGGCAGGTCAGGGGCAGAGCGGAGGTGGAGCCCAGGCTTCCCGGATCCCACCTATGCCTGTCCTCCTTTCAGCTTATCTAAACGACAGCAGCAACCTCCCCACACTCCCTGTGTTCACCGTGATCGGTTATCTGCTGACGCGTCCAGTGCTGCCTGACTTAACCTTGTCAGTATCTCCACTCGCAGGTGAGTAGATGGGGCATCAGAAAGGGTCCTCGTTCTGCTCAAGTCCAGCACCCATGATCCCAGCCGCTGGGCACCACTGGCCGCTCACCAGCCTGCCTTCTCCTCCCAGCTTGCCGAACTGGACTGCCGGTGCCCTGGGCCCCACTTCCTGACTCTGGGGCTCTGTGCAACCCTGCTGGCTCAGGTTAGCTGCGTTTACACGTCAGGCGGGAGCGCTTGGGGACTGTTTGATGTCGGTGATGGAGAGGGTCAGTTCCCATTGTGCATTCCTGGTAATCACAGGCTTCTTTGTCAGCGGCAATCACTCCTGTGGGGGAAATCTCCTTCTCAGAAGGTGGCTCACAAAGAGGGCTTAGCCTGTGTCTAATGGGCAGTGACGGGGCAGGGGACAATGAGGGGAGAACGGGAAGGAAGACACGGGCCATTCTCCTCTTGGGCCACTGGAGGAAGGAGGGAGACAGAGCTTCAGAAATCCAAGGAGACGCTGCCTCTGGTCCGGCCGGGGCACTGGACCGCCTGGCGTCGCCTTCCCAAATTGGACTGTGCCAAGCACGGGGCTTCCCAGGCGGCGCTGCTGGTAAAGAACCTGCCTGCCAGTGCAGGAGATGTAAGTGATGCCGATCTGATCCCTGGTTGGGAAGATCCCCTGGAGGAGGGCGTGGCTACCCACTCCAGTATTCTCGCTTGGAGAATCTCAAGGACAGAGGAGCCTGGCGGGGTACAGTGCATAGGGTCACAAAGAGTCAGACACGACTGAGCGACTCAGCTTGCATGCCAGCACGGGAACCCGTGGGATGCGGGCAGACAGTCTGCAGACTAGAGAACGCCGGTCGACCCTCTCCCGCATGTCCTAGCTCTGAGCTTCCCGGGTGCACTGCAGTAGTGCACCTGCTGCACCCCTTGTCCTTCTGTGAGGTCACGTGACTCACCCTGGCCGGTGAGCCGTGAGTGAAGGTGCCACGCCTCACCCCTGGACTGGAGCATTTAAATGCTGGGGCACATCCTTCCGGGCCCCCAGCTGGGACGCGCCTCTTGAGAATGAAAAGCAGGAGCCAACACCCCCGTCACCCTGCAGTGGACACACGGAACAGGTGAGACGTATGCCTGTGTTGTCACAAGCCGAGAATATTCTGGAGGTTTTTGTTACTGCAACATAGCCGAGTCTAGCCCCACAGATAAAAACGATTCAATGAGAAAGGGACACACTTACAAACCTGAGCTGTTTCTTAGAGATTCACAGGGCACATTACCTGTGAAGGGTCTGAGGAGGCCTGAAGAACAGAAGAGAAAACTTGTCTACGCTGGTTTACTTCAAGCTTTCCCAGATGTATAGACCAGCAATCCTTCCCACCCGTGGGACCTCTTTCCGGGGACAGCGGGATGACATGGAGAATCTTCCAGGGTGCTCTCACAGACTCAGGAAGCACCTCTGAAGACATCTCATCTCAGACATCCTCCCACGAATGCTGGCGGGGAGGAAGTGGGGAAGGATCTGGATGCTCAGATCTGAGCGAGACAGTCTGCTTATCAACCTCAGCCTGCACCAGCTCCGTCTCCAGTGTGGAAAGTCGTCTCGTCTCTCCCAACCCCGGCACCGTTCCTCTGCCTCCAGGCTCATGATGAGATGACTCTGCAACGTGCTTGGCACGGCAGAGGTGCTAAGTTGGCGGCTGCAGCTGCCCCCAGATGTGCCAACAGCTGTCTGAAGGGTGGACCGCAGCCATGCAGGGAGCACAGAGCCAGGATGTGTTAAACCTGCCAGGGGAGAGATAGCCAGATTTGGAAAGTAGCCTGGCAGTCTGTAAGGAGATCAGCAACACAGAAGACCTCACGCATCGCCCCTGGGATACCCTGTATCTCCCCTGACGTGGTGAGTCTCCCAGCTGAGCTTCCCACACCACTGCCGGAGCCCACCCTCTCCCTGCAGCCCCAAGGATGTGGCATCCTGCCACCAAGATCCTCCGCCGGGACTTGCATTGGCAGGAACCATGGAAATGGGTTCTGATCGTCCCGATTCCAGTCAGACTGCTGTGGTCCTCGGGGCTCAGCTTTCCCTGTGCAGCCACTGCCATCTTCCCGTGGAATCCCCCGGGATCCCATTTCCACCTTTGCCAAGGCCCACCCTCAGCAAGTTTTCAAGTTTAGACACCTGCTCCTGCGTCCCGCTGGGGACTAAACGACTGACTGCGAAGAATGTGGCTCTTTCCTCTGGGCCTCCGATGACAGCAGTGGGAGGGGGACTCGTCATTTGTGTCTTGAGCCGTGGACTCTGCCCTTTGGATGACACCTTCGGTGAAGCCTCCAGACACACAACACAGGCGAGAGCCCCGCCCCTCCACGCCTTCCAGCTCACAGAATGGGCTCAAACCCACCTGAAGAGCCCCGCAGCTCACGAGCGGTGCATACCTCGATGAGATACATCCCCACCGCCTCTCCCGGGGACCCACACCCTCTGCTCCCTGGCGTCCCCTCCTCCCACGAATCCGCCTCCTGGCTCCTCTGCTTAGGTCAGAGGAGCCTGGCCTCTGTTTTAGAGGAGGGTTCCCCAGACGCCTCTGCTGCTCAGGGCTTCTAGGAGCTCACGATGGCGGCAGAGCCCTTCCTGCACTGTGGGCTTGCCCCCCACCAGCAGGCTCTGCTGCATTTAGGTGCTGGAGGTGGGGGCACAGCTGGGGATCCCTGTTTTTTCACGGCACCCCTGAGCTAAGACAGGCCTTGAGCTGTGCCCCAAACCTTCTTGGTGTAGAGGCTGGGCTATCCTCTCTGCCCCAGGAACAAGCACCGCAGGCCTCTGAAAACCCTGCTGGCACCAACCCCCTTCTGACCTGCTAGCTGAAGAGGGGAGGAGAGCTCGTTAGCGGCACATTAGTATTATTATTCAACTCAAGTGCGCTGCCAGGGCTTACACAAGGGAGCCGTCAGGAGCCCAGTCTACGGGTCTGCTTGTCCTTGTTTGAGACTTTAATCATCTCTGGAGGTGGCTTAAAAAGAAAAAAAAGGTTATAATAATAATGATGGTGGTGGGTGGGGACAAGAGCATTCCCTCCTCATCCTGAGTCCTGGTGCCCAGTGGGATGGCCTGAGGGGGGCAGGGTGGCAAAATATACCCCCTAAAACAGCCACAAACTGGTAATAACAGACCTTGTGAGTCCATTCTAATCTGCTCCCTACTTCTAGACCTGGAGAAGGACATGGCAATCCACTCCAGTATACTTGCCTGGGAAATCCCATGGACAAAGGACACTTGCAGGTTACCGGCCATGGGGTCACAGAGAGCTGGACACGACTGAGCAACTGAACAGCTACTTCTAGAATCACGCCCAGTTTCACATTTCTTCAGGAGTGAGGATGGATTCCAGAATTTCACACCAGTCCCTTTGGGGGAGCTCTCCGAGGTGCACACAGATCCTCTCCTGTTCCTTTTGAAATGGTTCACTCCCATCAGGTCATCTGAGATTGACCAGGAGAAAGAACAACTATATTATACTTAATAGAATCTTCTGCATCAGAGAGAACTCTTTTGGGAGCAAGTGACAGAAAAGATTAAGTCTAAAGGGCCCAAGAAACAACCACTACCGGCGAGGTTTTAGGCCACAGAACACAGACATTTGGGAGAAAGCTTCAGGTCTGGTTGGATCCAGGTGGCTCTTAAAAATACTGGCAGAATAATATAAAAATATAAATATGTTTATTTACATAAAGATAATACGTCCCTGGGTGTTCTTTGGAAGGAATGATGCTAAAGCTGAAACTCCAGCACTTTGGCCACCTCTTGAGAAGAGTTGACTCTTTGGAAAAGACTCTGATGCTGGGAGGGATTGGGGGCAGGAGGAGAAGGGGACGACAGAGGATGAGATGGCAGGATGGCATCACCGACTCGATGGACGTGAGTCTGAGTGAACTCCGGGAGTTGGTGATGGACAGGGAGGCCTGGCGGGCTGCGATTCATGGGGTCTCGAAGAGTCGGACACGACTGAGCGACTGAACTGAACTGAACTGAATAAGCCCCAATATAAAAATATTGGCATCCTCCTTTGCCATCACTTGGTCGTGTTTTCCTTCGTGTTGACTGCATTCTCAGGTATTCCCCTGATGGTGCCAAGCTTCCATCCCACCTTCTTAATGGGAGCCTCTTCCTCTTTTTGAACCAGTCCCTACTGAAATCCAGCATTGACTCTTTGGCCTCCCATTGGCCCAGCTTAGGTCACATGCCCACCCCTGAGCCAATCATTGTGGCCAGGAGGAGGCGATGCTCTGATTGGACAGGCTTGGATCACATGTCCAAGCAAGCAGCAAAAAGGAGGATGACCCCATTCAAGTCACAGTGGACTGAGAGGGAGAGGAGGGTTGGGTTTCCCCAGAGTCAGGGGTCCATGTCCCAGAAAGGCAAAACCTGGATGGATATTTATATATACCAGTACTACAGATGGAACCGCTCAACATGCAGTGCCCGCAGTCACCTGCACGGCTTCCAAATCCAGAGTTGGCTGTATTTCAACCTCCACCCCAAATGAGGGAAAGCTCTCTTTATTAAGATGGCTGCCTTTATCAAATAGGGGTAGAGATCTTGGCAATGGTCAGCTGAAATTCAAAGACTCATAGATGCCAAGGTTACTCAGTTTAACCTTCACCTGAGGCTTCTTCCCTTTGCAGCCCAAGAGGTTGACCAGTTTCTGTGTCCAGGGAATTACACGTTTACACTGCTGGGGTCCACTGGACCGTGACCCCCTTCAGGGTGAGGATTTTGTTTTGTTTATTTCTTTAATCCCAGGACTAAAGGACAGTGCCTGGAAATATATGTATTGTTGCAGAAATCAATAAATTTCACAACTGGCTGGTTCTGACTTAAAAGAAAATTCTCCTTATAAATGTATTTGTTGTTGTTTAGCTGCTAAGTTGTGTCCAACACTTGTATATTTAAACAAAATTTAGCTTTTGAGGATTTTTACCCTCTGATTAGGACCACTCAGAAAAACATCTTCAGGGGACTACATGTCAGACATTTGATGCTACCAAGAATCCATCATCTCCATTCAGTCTCTCCTCAGGTTGCTCAGTGTTGGTTCTTTTAACTCCTTCCACAGGGTTTGATGACACCACCCTTATGGGAGAAAGTGAAGAGGAACTAAAAAGCCTCTTGATGAAAGTGAAAGTGGAGAGTGAAAAAGTTGGCTTAAAGCTCAACATTCAGAAAATGAAGATCATGGCATCCGATCCCATCACTTCATGGGAAATAGATGGGGAAACAGTGGAAACAGTGTCAGACTTTATTTTTCTGGGCTCCAAAATCACTGCAGATGGTGACTGCAGCCATGAAATTAAAAGACACTTACTCCTTGGAAGGAAAGTTATGACCAACCTAGATAGCATATTCAAAAGCAGAGACATTACTTTGCCAACGAAGGTCTGTCTAGTCAAGGCTATGGTTTTTCCAGTGGTCATGTATGGATGTGAGAGTTGGACTGTGAAGAAGGCTGAGTGCTGAAGAATTGATGCTTTTGAACTGTGGTGTTGGAGAAGACTCTTGAGAGTCCCTTGGACTGCAAGGAGATCCAACCAGTCCATTCTGAAGGAGATCAGCCCTGGGATTTCTTTAGAAGGAATGATGCTAAAGCTGAAACTCCAGTACTTTGGCCACCTCATGCGAAGAGTTGACTCATTGGAAAAGACTCTGATGCTGGGAGGGATTGGGGGCAGGAGGAGAAGGGGACAACAGAGGATGAGATGGCTGGATGGCATCACTGACTCGATGGACGTGAGTCTGAGTGAACTCTGGGAGTTTGTGATGGACAGGGAGGCCTGGCGTGCTGCGATTCATGGGGTCGAAAAGAGTCAGACACGACTGAGCGACTGAACTGAACTGAACTGACAGGGTTTGATTTGGAGTCCCTCTCCCCATGCTCTCTCTAGACCTAATCCCCTTGGCCATTCAGTTCAGTTCAGTTGCTCAGTCGTGTCCGACTCTTTGTGACCCCATGGACTACAGCATGCCAGGCCTCCCTCTTCATCACCAACTCCCGGAGTTTACTCAAACTCATGTCTATTGAGTTGGTGATGCCACCCAGCCATCTCATCCTCTGTTGTCCTCTTCTTCTCCGGCCTTCAATCTTTCCCAGCATCAAGTCTTTTCAAAAGAGTCAGTTCTTCACATCGGTGGCCAAAGTTTTGGAGTTTCAGCTTCGACATCAGTCTTTCGAATGAATATTCAGGACTGATCTCCTTTAGGATGGACTGGTTGGATCTCCTTGCAGTCCAAGGGACTCTCAAGAGTCTTTTCCAACACCACAGTTCAAAAGCATCAATTCTTCGGTGCTCAGTGTTCTTTATAGTCCAACTCTCACATCCATACATGACTACTGGAAAAACCATAGCTTTGACTAGATGGACTTTTGTTGACAAAGTAATGTCTCTGCTATTTAATATGCTGTCTAGGTTGGTCATAACTTTCCTTCCAAGGAAGAGGGTCTTTTAATTTCATGACTGCAGTCACCATCTGCAGTGATTTTGGAGCCCAGAAAAATAAAGTCTGACACTGTTTCCACTGTTTCCCCATCTATTTGCCATGAAGTGATGGGACCAGATACCATGATCTTAGTTTTCTGAATGTTGAGCTTTAATCCAACTTTTCCACTCTCCTCTTCCACTTTCATCAAGAGGCTTTTTAGTTCCTCTTCACTTTCTTCCATAAGGGTGGTGTCATCTGTATATCTGAGGTTATTGATATTTCTCCCAGCAATCTTGATTCCAGCTTGTACTTTCTCCAGCCCAGCATTTCTCATGATGTACTCTGCATTTAAGTTAAATAAGCAGGGTGACAATATACAGCCTTGACGTACTCCTTTTCCTATTTGGAACCAGCCTGTTGTTCCATGTCCAGTTCTAACTTCTGCCTCCTGACCTGCATACAGATTTCTCAAGAGGCAGATCAGGTGGTCTGGTATTCTCATCTCTTTCAGAAATTTCCACAGTTTGTTGTGATCCACACAGTCAAAAGCTTTGGCATAGTCAATAAAGTAGAAATAGAAATAAAGTAGAAATAGTTTTTCTGGAACTCTCTTGCTGGATGTAGAAGCTAAGGATGGGGAAAATTAATCTTCTGGAGAACTTCTTCTGTCCCAAGTACTTCACTTGAAAATGCATTCAGGTATTGACTGCTAACAGTATTATGGAGTTGGCACGTGTGTGTGCTAAGTTGCTTCAGTCGTGTCTGATTCTTTGCTACACTATGGACTGTAGCCCACCAGTCACCTCTGTCCATGGAATTCTCCAGGCAAGAATACTAGACAGAGTGGGTTGCCATGCTCTTCTCCAGGGGATCTTCCCGACCCAGGGATCTAACGCACACCTGTTGCATTGCAGGCAGATTCTTCACCCAGAGCCATGAAGCCCAGGAAGTAGGTCTAACTGTCCCCAGTTTACAGATTTTGAACCCGGAGGCTCGGACAAGTTCCTCATTTGCAAAAGTCACACATCTGAAAAGGGGGCAGACTCAGGATTCAAACCCGGAGTAGCCTGGCCCCCAAACCCAAACTCTTCTGGCAACACCATGAGTTCCTCCTAAAGACAGGGGTCTGAATCGAAGGTGTGCGAGCCAAAGCACACCAGGGAGGGTCTGGCTGTGCACTGTGGAAGCTCTGGGTAAGCCTTGCCCAACCCGTCCCATTGCACTGCCTGTGCCTACCCTTCTAGATACTGCTTCCAGCATCCTGCAAGAACCCTCACACCCGGAAAGTTCTCTGTGTCCATCTGCCTGCTTGGCACAGCTGTATCTGCAGGGCACTGCGGGCAGCAGATGGGGGTCAGCGAGTCCAGGGCTAACGAGCCATCTTGGAAAAGGTATGCAGACGAGAAAAGGCCAGTGCAGTCCACTGCATGCCTACCTTCTATTCACCAGCTGTCAAGGGGGCTCACCAATTAAGTGGCTGTCTAGGGCTTTCAAAACCACTAATCAAACCTGCCAAAATCGTTAAAAAAGAGCTTTTTACCAAGTTTCTCTTCATTTATTTTTTAAGTGTGTTAAAAGGTTCATTAAAGATCTGCAAAGGATGAAGAAGCCCTTCTCCAGCTACCCTCCTCCCTCGCTCAGTAATTAAGAAAGCAGCTTCCCCCAACAGTGGCTTCTGTGCCTCCCGCGTTGGCAGCAGAAGATGCGGACGGGAGTTCAGAAGCGTCTTGTTAGCCTGTCTGCCTTGCAAGAATCGCTCGCTAATGGGAGATGCTGGGAGTTGGTAATTTGGTAAAAACGTGCTGTTATTGTCAACAGACGGCTTCTGCAGCTCCTCACCCAGGCCCCGCCTGCTCCATCTCTTGTACTAGGGACTCGGCTGGGAAACAATCAAAGAAGAGATGGCCCTCTGGAAGCCCGAGCAGAAGGTGTTCCCTTAAGGAATGCTCCCAAAGAAGTGGCATTTGGGAAGATGCAGCTCACATCCCCCCCAGAGAGAATGGCCTCCCTGCTACCGTGAGAGCTGGGGCCTTGTGGGAAGGGTGTGGGTCCCGGAGTCAGAAAAACCTAACGTGGAGCCCCCATCTCCGCCCCTGAGTTACCCGGGGCAGCCAATTTCATCTTTCGCCTCCAGGGTCCACACCTGTATCGTGGCGACAGCAGGCTCCTCCTTGCAGGACTGCCTCTGCTGCCCACAGCGGTCGCTAGCATCTCTGACACCGATGGGGCACTGGCCAAGAGGGAGGTGCTCTTGCCAAGGTTCCCCAAACACCCGTTTCTCAGACAGGGCCACTGAGGCTCAGAGAGGCTGAGTGACTTGGCAGCGGCCACACAGCCAGGAAGCGGAACGGAACTTGAAGCCTTGTACGAGGTGCACGTCCTTGTTTCAGACTGCAGGTGCGTAACCACAGTGCGTGCAGAGGAGGCCCCGCGCCTGCCCGAGGCTGTGGGAACTGGGAGCTGCCAGGCTCCAGGAGCAGGGGGGCAGAAGGGGGGCAGAAGGGGGTGGTGGGAAAAGGGGGAGGGGGATGAGGGGGAAGGGGCGAGGAGGCTGGTTGGAGGCCCCGCAGCACGTCAGCCAAACCATGCACCTCCCACTTGGACCAGATGGCGGAGGCTCTGAGGAATAGACAGCCCGGCCCTTACCTAGCGTCGAAATTCCCATTCTAACAGAACAGGAAAGCTGACATGGACTGAGGGGAAAGGCACAAATAGCCAGCAAAGCCTGGTCCTCATTTATTCACCAGATATTCCTGAGCGCCTGCCCTGAGCCCTAGGGGGATGGCGGGGCGCTGTTGGAGGCCTCTGCCCAGAGTCCTTGCGCGGCTCCCAGGGCGGCTCCTTCCTCACCTGCCTGCCACCGTGTCTCCCAGGACGCCCGCTCCTCGTCCTCCCCCAGGCTGCAGGCCACTGCCCGGAGTCACCGCTCCCAGCCCCTCCTCCAGCGTTTCCACAACGAGCTTCTCGTTCATCGTCCTTCGGGTTTCAGATCCAGCGTGCTGCTTTCGAGACACCCTCCCAGACGTCTCCCCACCGCAGGGCCCTCCCTTCCCTTTGCAGTCTCTGTGTTTCCCTCCTTTCTGTCTGCTGTATACCTGTGAGCATCATTCACAGTTATTTCCTTATCCGTGTGCTTCCTCCACGTCTCAGGAACTCCTTGAGGAAAGGAACGGCGTCTGTCTTGTTTACCGTCACATCTCCAGAGCCCGAACCCCAGTAGGTTCCAAAAAGCACTGACTGTAGGAGCCACACACAGACAGTTTAACCTGCTGCTGGGGGCCTTCGAGGGGAATGACGGGTGGCATTAGCGGCTGGTAGGACCGAAGCTCTCCTCCCCGTGGGCTGGGAAACGACGCCTCCCTGGTAGGGATCCTGGAGCACAGATGTCGGGGTGCGGGAGCTTGTGAAAATCGATGCGCACAGTAGCCGCGGTCTCTGGACCCCGGGGCAGAGGGCCTGGCCCCACTCACGAGGCATCAGCGGCAGGGCTGCCGAGGATCGTGGCTGTGACAGCCGTGTCGCGGGCAGAGCTGGGCAAGCCCAGGGAAGCTGGCAGCTCCAAGGTTGGCCTGCCCACAAACCCCGATTCCAGTTTTTCGCCTGCTGTTAGAGCAGCTGCAACTGGGCCCCTTAGCCAGACACAGAGAGGGGAGTCAAAAAAAGAGGAAGGGAAAAAACCCCACACCGATTCCCTGGGAAACACATTTGAAAACAATATTTCAAGGAACAAGGAAGTGTGCGAGGCTCCAGGCAGTGCGGTGAGTGACCTCATCTCCTCCCCTGACACAAGGCCCTCCCGCTGCCGGGCAAGGCTGAGCTGGCTGCGCCTGGGCCTCCCCAGGCGGGAGCTTCCGCCAGGCAAGATGTTTCTCCTGGAAAAAAGCACCGATGTCCAGCCGGACCGGCAGGGGTCTGATGAACAAATGCTCTCTCCTGTTTCAACTTCTCGGGTCGATAGATGCTCCCTGAAGACTGCTGGGTTCCAGGCTCTGAGCCTCATGCTGAGAAAGCAGATGCAATAGACGGAGCCTGGCCCTTGAGAAGCTGGTAGTCAGGAAGGGGAGAGGAACACGGAAATCAGACAGCGGGATCAGTGCGGAGGTGATGAGGAGCACAAACAAGGGCCATCGAGACAGGCCCTGAGACCCCACCCCTTCTCTGGCTGAAGGGGGCTAAAGGTCAAGTGTCATGGGGATGGCATGCTAGATGAAGGCAAGGGCACCAGTTACCTCGGGGCATCACTGCCCTGAGGGCACCACCGCCCTGGGAGCACCATGGTCCTGGGAGCACCACCCCTGGGAGCATCACCACTGGGAGCACCACTGCCCTGGGAGCACCACCGTCCAGAGGGCACCACCACCCTCGGAGCACCATCGTCCTGGGAGCAACACCACCCTGGGAGCACCACTGCCCTGGGAGCACCACCGCCCTGGGAGCACCACCGTCCAGAGGGCACCACCACCCTCGGAGCACCATCGTCCTGGGAGCAACACCACCCTCGGAGCATCACTGCCCTGAGGGCACCACCGCCCTGGGAGCACCATGGCCCTGGGAGCAACACCACCCTGGGAGCACCACTGCCCTGGGAGCACCACCGCCCTGGGAGCACCACCGTCCAGAGGGCACCACCACCCTCGGAGCACCACCGCCCTGGGAGCAACACCACCCTCGGAGCATCACTGCCCTGAGGGCACCACCGCCCTGGGAGCACCATGGCCCTGGGAGCATCACCACCCTGGGAGCACCACTGCCCTGAGGGCACCACCGTTCTGGGAGCACCACCATCCTAGGAGCACCACGGCCCTGGGGGCACCATGGCCCTGTGATGACACCCAACTTACCCAGCTCCTCCGAGGCCCGAGGCTGGATCAAGGTACCTTTTTGGCACCAGTAACTGGTTCCGTGTAGATCGGTTTTTCCGCAGACTGGGAGGGGATGGTTTCAGGATGATCCAAGAGCACTGCATTCACTGTGCACTTTATTCCTGTTATTATTACATCAGCTCCACCTCAGACCATCAGACGTTGGATCCCGGAGGTTGCGGGCCCCTGCAGTATGTGATGGAGGGTGAGCACAGAGGCTATCCAGGGCTCCCTGTCGCCAGAGGTGAGGAGGGAAAGGAAGAGACCTGGAAGGTTCCGCCTGTGGTTGGCACAGGTTGTTCCGCCTGTGGTTGGCACAGGCTGTTAAACTGCGGTGTTACAGGGTGGCGATGGAACGATGGCTGTGAGTCGCGGTCAGGATGTGTGGTGCTGCGGAGGAGCTATTACCGTGGCTGAGGCTCTGATACCCCAGGAAAGGAGGGAGGTGTTGCTGATGGTGATTACAGTGGTGATCATAGTAGTCTGAATCCGGGCGTTCCCTCACCCTCCTGTGTCTCAGCTTCCTCATCTGTGCAACGGGAGTGATGCCTGCTCATCAGGGCTGCTATGAGGATTATTAAAAGGAAGCTCAAGATTCAGAAAAGGAACATGGAGGGGGCAGATTTCAAGGTGGGAGGGATGTTTTACAGCTACGGTGACCATGAGAGTCTATCCTGAGGAGCTGAGTTTCCAGTGAAAGCTTGGCAATGGCCGATAATCCAGGTGGGATGCTGGGAAGGAGGGCGGCTGGCCAGAACAGCTGGTAATGAACACACGGCTCAAAAAGGTCAACATAAAGAGGGCAGCCACACTCCACTGCGCCAGCCTGCTGGTATTCATACGATCCGCATCTCTATTTGAAACTGTCGTGTTTACACGCCATCTTGCTTATTGTCCATTTCCTCTAACTAGGTCTTCAGTGCCGGGAGGGCCGCTCCTGGGTTCCAGTGCTTACAGTGGTCTGGTCCAGAACGGGCATTCGGTCACTGCCGGGTGGACATGTGAATGAAGCTGTAAACAATGCTGTTGTGTGAATCCAGCGAGGGCAGCCTTGCGACGAGGCCATTGATCTACTAGCTCGTGGCCTTCCGAGAATTGAGTTGCTGACTTCTGGGGACACTGATCCCACTGATCCCACTGCATGTTGAGCGAGTGATGTTCCAAACGAGGAGCCGTCCCCGCCTGCTTCCTCTGAGGTACTTGGCGCTAGGATGCTCCCTGCTGTTATATCAGCACTATTATCTCATCTGTCCTAGCTGGCGGGGCAAGACTAGTGACCCATTTTCCAGCCCAGGAAACAGGTTTGGGAGGGCAAAGTGCCTCTCAAGTTCACACAGTTGGGAACAGGCAGCATCAGTCCCCGAGCCCAGGGCTCTGTCGCCAAGCCCAGAGCTCCTTCCAGAAGCCCCATTCACCTCCAGGGTCATAGGCATGGATTGGTTATGCTCTCAGAGCCGTAGCTTCATTTCCAAGCTTTCTCTTCTGCCAAGTGTGATTTGTGTGTTGCACAAGGGGGTGCAAATCCTTTTCCTCTCTGAGCCTCAGTTTTCCCACCTGTGCTGCGTGCATGAATGTCTACACTTTCCTGCTTTGTACAAGGATAACCTCACAGTCGTAAAACCTGACTGAGTGCCGTGCAAATAGCAGGCGCTCACCTATGGCTTGACTCACCCCCTTTCCTGCCTGGGCTGCTATCCTCTCAGCCCCAAGGAGGAGAGGTTGCCAGGAAGCCGCTCTACAGATGAGGGTGTGGAGAGCAGACAGGTAGACCGGGCTGGAGAGAGGGACACAGGTGTTGGGGTGGCAGGCAGCCCAGGGCAAGGGCTGAGAGTAGGAGCAAGCACGGAAACCCAGAGCCCAGCAGGACTGATCGTAAGCAGGAAGGAGAAGGGCGCACACTTGCCGTGTCATATAAGTGATAAACAATAATGATAACGTTGGTTTGCGTGTAGTGAGAAAGTCTGCAGGGACTGAATCACCTTGGTAATAGGTCGCAGATGTCAGCAAGTCATTTGTTTCTTGAGGGAAGAGCTGAGGTTTGTATTCTCTCTCTCTCTAACACACACACACACACACACACACACACACGCACACACACCCAGGATGTCTCTCCAGGTGGGGAGAAGGGTACCGTGGTAGAGTGTGAAGCAGCTGGGAGCTCAGGAGAGGGGTGCGGTGGTGGTTGTCACTCGTCAGATACGTTCGTTCTCGTCTCACAGGCACAGGCAGGTTTGCATTTCCTGGCTCCCGTGTAGTTGCTGGGGAAGTGATGCAGGTCCCCTCTGGGCGGCAGCTCTGAACTGCTGGGGCGAGACCCTTCAGAATTGCCTTCTGTCTGTGGCAGTGCTTGTGGAAGTGTGTGTCAACAGGAAACTGCATCGGCCGGGGTCCCGGAGTGAACAGGAGGCAGCGCCACGTTCCCGTTGCGCTGGGCACACGGCAGGGGAGAGGATCCACCCTCTGCCAGTGTGAGCCATGGAGGCTGGGGTGCCCGTCACTGCATCGTTACCCATCCCACCCCCACCAACACAGGAGCCTGCTTTGGGACCAAAGTCTAGGACCATCAGCCCCAGTCCATGGGGCTGTGCAGCTGACCAGAATCCTAGCCCCTCAAACATGGTTCCCCTGGCCAGATGGAAACTGCTGCCAAACCTCCAAGACAAGGAGATGGGTCTCTCAACCTTGACTCATCTGATGGCCTGGTCTCCTCACCACTTTGTTCTGCTGGTCGTACCACTGATCCAGAAGTTACAAGACCCTGTCCTGTTCAGGATATCTGATGGGATGTCCAGCATCATGGAGAGAGAAGGTGACCTGTTGGCTGAATTTTGCTTTTTCAATTACTTTTAAGGTCATGAGGTGTTGGAGCATTGTGGTTTTGGGGTGAGAGCCTGCATAATGCATAAGTGGTGGTTATCACAAACCGTGTTTTTATCCCATCCCCTTATTACGAGGTGGGAGATTTTGGCTCCCTGTGTTCAAGGTCATGCCCACTACACTGTGTTGTTTTAAACTCTCCCTAGAGTTCCTCTTTACATTTCTCCCAGACAAGTGGTCTCAGAGAGCCTGATTACTACCTACATGTCATACTTGGTGAGGTATAAGGAGTGAAGGGAACTTTGAGAGAGAAAACCTCACACCTGGGTTTAAATCTTACAGGAAAGATAATGATGGACACTCTTCTGCCAGGTGGGTGAAAATTTAACCAGCTCTCTGCTTCCCTTGTAATTATCTGGAAGCTCAGCTGGGGTCTTACCCCCAGAGTTTCTCGCTGTATGGGAAGAGCTGGTGCCTGGGAATTCTTCCCTGTAACCTCTCCACCTCTGGTCTTGTAAATAATCCACTCCTCGCCTCTCTTGCCGGGAGGTGCTGTTCTTCAGACCTTTAATCATGTCCGCAGCGCATTTCTGAATCCTTTCCAGTTGCCTCACCGCCCGGCATCTCTGCACAGATTGCGCTTTTACTGCTTCCCCTTCTCATATATTCCACACTGACGTAGTTGGCCTAATAGCCCTCACAGCCTGGAAGCATAAATCATGTTTAAAAATGGAGCAAAGTGGTTTAGCATCTTCAGCTGGAATAATAATAACAGGAGGTAACACTGATGGAGGGTGCCAGGAATTGTGCCAGGGACCATGCCAGGGGCCGCTCCAAACACTCCAGATGAGTTAGCTTATTTCTTCCTCACCGCAACCCAGAGAGGTGGCATGGGTATTTTTCTACCGAGGAAACTGAGGCACAGGGCATTTCAGTAACCTGCCCAAGGTCATGCATTGGAGACAGTATCCGAGCTCTGTGTACTAAACCCTGGAGTCTTCTCTCTTAAACACTGCATTCTGTACTTCTCCAAAGGAACTCTGGGGTCTTCAAATCCAGCCCTTCTGGAAGACAAGGCACAGAGGAGCAAAGCAACCTTCCCTGACTCCCATGGGAAGTTAGTGGCAGACCCACTAACGGGCCCACTCCCACCAGTTCTGTTCCAGGCTTCCTACCTCCCTCCGGTGGGGAAGCCTTTGATTTCTACAAGGCTGCCTGGCTCTCTTTTCTTTCCTGCTCCACCCACAAGCCAGGCTTCTTGTTCTTTCCAGAGACCCAGGCCCTGGGGAAGAGAGGAGCCCACACAATCTGCCCTGCTCCTGGCACACCTGGAGGTGAATCTCAGATGAGACACAGCGGCAGGAGAGAGGCATCCTAGGCACCATTGTTAAGAAATGCCAGCAGAGGGAGGGGATTCCCTCTGGGCCCTCAGGGCCTGGTGGAGCTGGCTAAGATTCTTTGAAGGAAAAAAGGACCACACACAGCTTGGCTGCACCCGGCTTCTTGTCCAAGCCAAGTCCAGACTCTGGTGAACTCCTCTCCAAGCCCCTCTGCTTGACAAGAGACAAAACAGATCCTTAAACAGAAATCTCAACTTGCCAAGGAGTCCTGGAGGAGAAAAGGTAAAATCAATTTTCAGTCAGGAACAGGGAAGTCTAAGGGGTCTTTGGGTCAACAGGTGAGAACCAGAATTAAGAAGAAAGCTCCCTGAGCTCTGAATTTACCTCCTCAGTGACATATCGTGGAGCATTAAAACTAATCAGCTATGCAATGATTTTATTACATAAGCCAATAAAATGGAAAAATTAAATTTTCACTGTTCACTGTTAGGCTGAGGTTCTTGAACCTTATATTTTATAGCTTCATAGTTCTCAAAGAAGATTTTTTAAAAATACATTCTTCCAATTTGAACAGAGTTACTCTCAAATATTGCACGTGCGTGCGTCTGGTAGGTAGACCTCTTGCTCCTGGTTCTTCAGTGACCCGCATTCCCCTTTGCTGCGTGACTTTAAAGCACAATGGCATTGCAGACATCCCTGCGGCACTGACCCTGGGTGTGGCCATGTGACTTGCTTGGACCAATGAAACGTGAGAGGAAGTGACAGAGCACGGTCATGTGTTTCGAAGTGTCCTCGGCAAACGTTTTGCCCTCCATCGTGAGCGGGGCATGCCCCATGCTGTGTGGTCTTGGAATGAGAAAGATGTGAAACAGACCTGAATCCAACCCACAGCTGTAGCCTCCACGAAGCCTGGAGCCCAGCCCTGCTGAGTTGTAACTGGCCCACAGACCCATGAGCACAAAGTCAATGCTTGTTTCTGTAAAGCATTTCGGTTTGGGGTTGTTATGGGCTTCCCTGGTGGCTCAGATGGTAAAGAATCCACCTGCAATGCAGGAGAGGTGGTTTCGATCCCTGGGTTGGGAAGATCTCCTAGAGAACGGAATGGTACCCCATTCCTGTATTCTTGCCTGGAGAGTTCCATGGACAGAGGGGCCTGGTGGGCTACAATACATGGGGCCTCAAAGAGTCGGACACGACTGGGCACCACAATGCAGGTTTATTGTTACAAAAATGTATTACAACACAAATACTTACAGAGATGGACAATCTCGGAATCTGTAATTCAGAAGACACTTTTTCTTAATTAACAACATGACCGTCACTTATCAAGGACTTATTAAATGCCAAGCACCTGTACTAGATAATTTATATGCAGCATCATTTTCAATTGAGAAAACAGAAGCTCAGAGAGGTCAGGTAACTTAACCAAGGCCACTTAGCTAATTAGTGGTAGGACTGGGGTGTCACCCTCAGATCTTGCTGACTACAAAAGACTCACTCATCCATGCTGCCCTCACCTCCTCAAGTTGGTCAGCCTCAACCTTCCGTGGTCCAGGGCTCTGTGACATTGACTCATCCTCCAAGATCTTTGCCAAGGTTTCTCTCAATGTGACTTCAAGCCCTTTAATTAAAAGAAATTTATCTCCCCCCCAAGATGCATTCCATCTTTGAACGTTTAGGGTTACTGGAAATTCTTCCTTATCTTGAGCCAAAACCTGTCTGTCCCTGGTCCTGATTGCTTCCTCCTTTGGGACGATGTAAAAAGAAAGCTGGAGCTCCGCGGTCTGCACCCTGATCTTCTAAATGTCATTAGACAGGCTTTGCATTCGTTGCATGCTTTCTGTTCTCTGAACTAAACCTCCCCACCTCTTTAGCTGTCCTTAAGAAACATATTTTTTGGTGAAATATTGCATACAGAAAAGTGCATGAGACATGAATGTGCAGTTTGATAAATAACGCTAAAGTGGGCCTCATAAAACTCTGTCCAGACCAGGAGCTGGAGTTCTGCCGTCTCCTGAAGAGCCTGTGTGTCCCTCTGTTTATTTTTGCTCCTCACCTGGCTGGAACCACCATCCTGACATTTATGGTGATAATTTCCTGGCTTTCCTTTATTGTTTTATTAGCTGTGCATGCGTTCCTAAACAACATAGCTTAGTTTTGCCTGTCTGTGGACTTCATGTAAATGAACGTGGAAGTGCTCTTCTGTGCTCTGTTTCTGTTGATTCACATTTTGTTTATAAGATCCATTTGTTGTTACTTGCAGCTAGACTTCATTTCTTTCCCTTCCACTCCTTGAACACACTGCAGTTTGCTGATCAGTTCTGTTGTAGGTGGTCATTTAGAACGTGCGGAGGCTTTGGTTAAGGTACACGACACTGCGATACAGGTTCTGATACATGTGCTTTGGTCATATACCTGAGTTTCTTTCAAATCAGGGGATACAGGTGTCTTCAACTTAAATAATTCCCAGCTGATTTCCAAAGTGTTGGAACGTAATTCGTGTACCTACTAATAGTTTTTGTGGATGTCTGTTGTTCTTCTGTCTGCTCTTTGCATGGCTTAGCTTCAAGTAGCCTTGATCCTGGTGATTTGGTCTCCAGGTTCTCAGTGCGTTCCTCTTCAGAACGGGGATGCACTTATAACTATACACACATGCTCACCCAATAGTACATGAGCTGTGTGTAGAGACAAGAACGCATTCACTGTTCATGGTGGGAGATTGGGTCACAGGTCTGCCTCTTCAGTCTCTGGCTGGAAACAGGTTTATCCACACTCTTGGGCATGCGCCTGGGCATGGGTTTATTTCTCTGTCTCTTGAGTGGGGCTGAGCCATAGGCCAACGGAAAGCGAGCAGATACAATGTGATGCCCTTGTGCACTTCAGCTAGTGCGCTTTCTTTTGACTCTGCTATTTCCATGGACCCAGGAAAAGTATAGCTTTCCCTGGTGGCTCAGCAGGAAAGAATCTGCCTGCAATGCAGGAGACGTGGGTTCAATCCCTGGGTTGCAAAGATCCCTTGGAGAAGAAAATGGCAACCCACTCCAGTATTCTTGCCTGGGTAATCCCATGGACAGAGGAGCCTGGCGGGCTACAGTCCATGGGGTCAGAAGAATTGGATGCGGCTGAGTGAATAAACCACCACCACAGGAGAGGTGTGAGAGCCACATGAGGTCCAGCAGTCCCAGCTGAACCCAGCGTCCATCAGCCAAGTCCCAAGCAACTAATCAATGAACTAGCTGAATGCTGTTGTTTTATGCCCCTGAGATTTTGTGGTGGTTTGCTATGGAGCGATGGTTAACAATCATTCCCTTAACAATAGCTACCAGTGAGCACTTATCATGTGCCAGGCACTGTGCTAAGAACTTTATATGCATTACCTTGTGGAACCCCCACACAACCCCTCTGTAGAAAATACCATATTCTCTCCATTTTGCAGTGGGAATCCGAGGCTCACAGAGTTTAGGGGACTGGCCCAAAGTCACAGAATTAGGAAGAGGAGGCATCAAAATTTATATTGAGTTCTCTGTGATTCAAGAGTTTGTCACCAGCTAGGAAAGCGGCAGGCGGAGGTCTTACCAAGGCATCAGAAGACCTGGGGCTCACACACACTCAAATGGCCAGACTGAAAGAGAGAAGCAGCCAGAGAGTAGGCCCTTTTCAGGAGCGCTCTCCTCATTGGCCGGCTCAGGCTGGCCCTTGGACTGTCTCCCTGATGCTGGAGTCTGGCCACAAGGCCACTGCACTGTCCTTACAGTGTTGACATGGAAACAGGGTAGAAACAGGTCTGGGCTGGGTGGGAGTCCTGGTCTGACTTCCTACCAGTGGTGTCTCCCCGAGCATGTGACTTAGTCACTCAAAGCTCCATTCCCTCATCTATAAATAAGGAGATAAAAAAAAATTTTTCCCCTGGAAACTTTGACCCAATTTACTGTCAGGGACAGTGCTACCAGGGATGAGCAGAATTTGTAAACGGCACAGCCCTCTGTTGCAGTCGTCATTTTTTACTGTTATGCTTGCAGCATGGGTCTCCATTGTGACCGAGCAAAGACGCTGATGCTGCTGAGCAGCGACAGGGTTCTTCTACATAAGGAGGAGAACCGGGAATGTTAAAAACAGCGAGAAGGGCAAAGATCACTCAGGTCTCAGGACAGCCTTTGGGTTGACTGATGGTTGTTCCTCTGTCTTCTCACCCAAGCTGAAAAGACTTGAGTTTGAGAGGGAAACATCCTCATCTCATCACCCAGAAAAAGAATCTTGAAGAGCAGAGGGATAGCCGGTGAACTGCTGAGGCTCAAGGGAGGACCACCCTTGGCCGGTCAGAGTCCTCCCGGGGCGCCCGCGCATCCTGCAGCCCCCGGAGTGGTGTCGTTCGGTGGGCTGGCCGTCTTCAGTGTCCTGCATGCTGCCAGACAGCTGGAAGGGGGGCCTCTGTGTTGACCTTCAACTTTTATGTGCTTTAGTTTCTGCAAAAGCCTCTTTCATTTCTCCCCAGAACAGCATCTGACAGCTCTCCTCACTCCTCTGTGTGCGATGGTTTCTTTGTTTGCTTGAATAAAGAAGCTTGTTACCAGGGAAAATGCCTTGGCAAGTGTCAGTGGAGATATCTGTTTCCTTGAAGAAACTCCCGTAAAACCTTTCAAACTGCAGCTTTGGAGTCCCAGAGCCCCCTGGATCCAGAGGCCTCTCTTTATTCCCTTACCTTCTTCAGCCGTCGTTGGGTGATTTTCCAAGACTCTCCTTTGCAGCAGGAAGGCTGAGCCCAACTCCTAGAACTGCTGGGGCGCCCGGCGAGCTCACCTCCATCAGTGTGCTTTGCTTCTGGTTGACCCCAGGCCAAGGCTTCTGTGCCGGGCCGGAGACGGGAGGGGATTTGTCTCAGGAGGGGTCATTAGGGGACGTTTGCCTGTCATTACCCACTTCAGAAGATTTCTCCAGGCCCTCCTGGGTGTTCACCAAGTTTCTAGCGTCTGGGAGTTACCTGAGCTCAACAGAGGGTGACGCACAGCGGGTGTGTCTGACTGTGGGCCGCAGGCCTCGATCCTCAGCAAAGACATTGCGAGACAGCCTCATCTTCTGCCCTGGTTTCCTTGCCCACTGCTCCTCCCTGGTCTCAGGCTTCGTCCATCGCACGCCCTCTGCCTTTGCACACAGGCTTCCTGCCCCAGGATGCTCCTCTTCCTCCCGTGAACCCAGTTGCAGCATCACCTTCTCAGGCACCCTTTTCTGACCACCCCGGAGGCCAGCCGCCTGCTCTCCCTCACGCCTGCTAAATCGATTCAGTCGTGTCCTACTTTTGGAGCCCCTGTGGACTGTAGCCCACCAGGCTCCTCTGTCCATGGGATTCTCCAGGCAAAAATCCTGGGGTGGGTTGCCAGGCCCTCCTCCAGGGGATCTTCTTGACCCAGAAACTGAGCCCATGTCTCTTAGTATCCCGCGCTGGCAGGCAGAGTCCTTTACCACAGCACACCTGGGAAGCCCAGAGCTCGCTCTGTGCCTGCTTTTATTTTAGGACTTCTCACGTGCTCTTGTAGTGATCTGCCTGGATGTTGCCTCGTTGCTCGGTCGGTAAAGAATCTGCCTGCGGTGCAGGAGACCCGGTTCAATCCCTGGGTCAGAAAGATCCCCTGGAGAAGGGAATGGGAACCCACTCTAGGATTCTTGCCTGGAGAATCCCATGGCCAGGGGAGCCTGGCGGGCTACAGTCCACGGGGTCGCAAAGAGTCGGACACGACTTCCCAAATAAACCACCACTGGATGTTCACCTCGCACCAGGCAAGAGCTCCTCGGTGGCCAGGAGCTGGTCTCACACACAGAGCCTGGCACTTCACAGACACTGTATCAGTTTGACTTTCTAAGGCTTTACGTATGAGCCTCATCCAGGTTGGGGCTTCCTTGATGGCTCAGACAGTGAAATATCTGCCTGCAGTGCAGGAGACTGGGTTGGATCCTTGCTTTGGAAAGATTCCCCTAGAGGAGGGCATGGTAACCCACTCCAGTGTTCTTGCCTGGAGAATCCCATGGACAGAGGAGCCCGGGGGGCTACAGTCCACGGGGTCAGACATGACTGAGAACTAACACTTTCACTTCACACTTCCCATCCAGGCTGCCTTTGGCGCTGTGGGCACAGCGGGTACTGCGCAAATGGGAAGGGCGGTGAGCTGGCAGGGGCACACCATCATGCTGGCTTCCAGAGTTTTGGGCTCATAAACAACAGAAACAAATATTCCGCAGTAGCCCCCAAATGCCTGGAATGCTCCACCTTCTCTGGGGCCCCTGTGTCTAGAGCCCTAGAAGAGAGAATCAGATGGTCCTGTTTATTTCCACTTGGATAAAGCATCATTCCTGGCTGTCCTTCCCTCCTTCCCGAGCCTCTGCAGAGGACCTAGGCTTCTGCTGCAGGCTTGGGCACTGGTCTTGGCTGCACCTGAGGTGACGGGTCAGCAGGGCCTCCACGCTCAGGGCTGCAGCCACTCTTCAGAAAGACTGTCTCAGGGGGACAGCAGGCACAGTGACCCCTGGGCCCCTCTCCAGGGCCACACGCCATTCACCGTGAGCACCAGGAAGGATCTCACAGGGGTCTCACTTTGCAATGGTAAGACACCTGGCCTCACTAAAGGAACTGAGACAAATAAATTTCAAGTCCCCATGGCACCTCAAAACCTGCAGGTAGTCAACAGAACATGTCTTTTTTTCCCAGTTCAGTGTTCCTGAAGATGAGATCTTAGCATCCAGAGTGCCTTGGTCCCCTAGCAACAAAAGCAGCTAAGAATATACTAAGCACTTCATTGGTATCAGGCAAGTATTATTCCATCCCACCCCCCTTCCAGTTTGGTGCAGTCAGGCCCTAGGCCTGTCCCACTTGACAGATGTCAAAACGGGACTCAGGTTGGTGGCATGAGCTGATTGAGTGCATGGAGGGATCAGGTCTCGAGGCCAGTTAGACTCCGTAGCCCATGCTCTGGACCTGTGTTCTCTGTGGCCCAACCGGCATGCCCCAGCAGCCCTGGTCTCCAAGACTCACCCCTCGCCAGGCTCAGCTCAGCCTACACCAGCTCCTGAAAGCTGCACATTGCCCCTGTGTCAGGAAGGGGAACATCCGACCCCGTCTGCCTGCTGATGTCCAGAGGTGAGCCCCAATCCCAGCAGCAGGAATGGCTGCTCCTCAGCGCTTCGCTGCCTGGGAGGCCTGGGGCCGCCCTGGTCACCCGCACATTCCCTCAAGCCTCAGTGTCCTCCCACGCCAGGCTCACCGACCTGTGGATGCTCTTTCATCTCAGCTGTCTTCCTGGAGGCACCTTCGTTCTTTCTCTAGATCTGAACTCTGCTCACCACTGGCTTCACCAGTTATCACCTGTATAGACTGAACCTGGCCGCCATCAACCCCAGACATTGGTGGGAGTACTTCTACCCTCCATGGTAGCGCTTGTCCTCACTCTAGAGAACCCCCCTGACCCCCAAACACTGAATGCATGAACTTCTGGGCTCTGCCCTTTGGCCACATACTGCTGTGAGCAGTGGTAATACTAATAATCCAAGTTATTTATCATCGAATCAAGCATATGTGCCAAGCAAAGGGAGGGGACTTTATGGTTTATCTTTTCTAACCCTCACTGGGTTTCATGGTGCCCTTGTACAGATGAGGAAACTGAGGCTCAGTGGGAATGGATGACTCTCCTAAGGTGGCAGGGCTGACATTGTAGGCTCTCTTGGAGCCCAGCCTCTCTCTCCAACCCCTGGACACAGTGAGTGGACCATTTCCTTAAAGATGTCTCAGCTGAAGACATGGAACAACCTAGATGTCCATCAGTGGATAAATGGATAAGGAAGTTGTGGTACCAGAGAAGGCAATGGCACCCTACTCCAGTACTCTTGCCTGGGAAATCCCATGGATGGAGGAGCCTGGTGGGCTGCGGTCCATGGGGTCGCACAGAGTCAGACACGACTGAAGCAACTTAGCAGCAGCAGCAAGTTGTACATATACACAATGGAATATTCAGTTCAGTTCAGTCACTCAGTCGTGTCTAACTCTTTGCAACCCCATGGACTGCAGCACACCAGGCCTCCCTGTCCATCACCAACTCCTGGAGCTTGATCAAACTCATGTCCATTGAGTTGGTGATGCCTTCCAACCATCTCATCCTTTGTCGTCCCCTTCTCCTCCCACCTTCAATCTTTCCTAGCATCAGGGTCTTTTCCACTGAGTCAGTTCTTCACATCAGGTGGCCAAAGTATTGGAGTTTCAGCTTGAACATCAGTCCTTCCAATGAATATTCAGGACTGACTTCCTTTAGGATGGACTGGTTGGATCTCCTTGAAGTCCAAAGGACTCTCAAGAATCTTCTCCAACACCACAGTTCAAAAGCATCAATTCTTCTGCTCTCAGACTTCTTTATGGTCCAACTCTCACATCCATACATGACTACTGGAAAAACCATAGCTTTGACTAGACAGACCTTTGTTGGCAAAGTGATGTCTCTCTGCTTTTTAATATGCTGTCTAGGTTGGTCATAGCTTTTCTTCCAAGGATCAAGAGCCTTTTGATTTCATGGCTGCAATCACCATCTGCAGTGATTTTGGAGCCCAAGAAAATAAAGTCCGCCAATGGAATACTACTTGACCATAAAAAAGAACACATCTGAGTCAGTTCTAATGAGGTGGATGAAACTGGAGTCTATTATACAGAGTGAAGTAAGTCAGAAAGAGAAATACAAATAATGTATATTAACACATGTACATGGCATTAAGAAAGATGGCAATGACGACCCTTCATACAGGGCAGCGAAAGAAACACAGACCTAAAGAACAGGCTTTTGGACTTGGAAGAAGGCGAGGGTGGGATGATTTGAGAGAACAGCATTGAAACGTGTACGTTGCCATGTGTAAAATAGATGACCAGTGCGAGTTCAGTGCATGAAGCAGGGCACCCGAAGCCCGTGCTCTGGGACAGCCCAGAGGGGTGGAGCGGGGAGGGAGAGGGGAGGGGCGTTCAGGATGGGGGGACACGTTTGTACCCGTGGCTGATTCACTCCGATGTACGGCAAAAATCATCCAATATTGTAAAGTAATTATCTTCTAATTAAAATAATTAACTAAAAAACAAAAGATATCTCAGCTGTCTCTAAGGCCAGGTAACCTCAGGCTTTAGTGCTCCAGGAAGGGACTAAACTGCTCTCCAGTCTAGAATCTCCTCTCAATACTCGTCCTGCTTTGATAAAAGCTCAGAATAAAGCCACCAGGGGCTCCAGCAACGGAGCGAGGATTTTTACCTGTAAATTGCTACACTCTTGGGCGACCCTAGGCTCCTTCCGTACTGTAGACCAGCTGCTGACCATGGGCAACGTAGCAGAAATGGTGATAACGGCACAGGGCGACGTTTCATGAGCGTCTCCTGGGTGCCTGGTCTGTGCTGTTTTCCACAGGCTCCAGAGAGAGCCTGTTCCCTCAGTGACATGGACGTCACAGCGGCTTCAAGGATCCAAGGGACAAACAGTCTCTCTGTTCTTCTTAGAAGCCTCGACATCCAATCTGTCAGCTGGTCAGCCTGCCCCGTCTAGCCCGCTTCTTCCACCTTTCCTTTACCAGGTGACATAAGGAGGTTTTTGCTTTGTTGCAAAAAGTGAGGAGAGGAAAAAGGAAAAAAAAAAACACACTCTCAACAACCAACAAGAAATAATTAGTGCACATTGTGTCATTAAACACTAGACTTTAATTAAATCGCATGGAGATAAATACCTCTAACGACTGGAAATCTGGGGACCGTAGACAGCAAAGTACTCAGCATAATGGAGTAATAGACTCCGCAAATAGCGTCAAGTCAGGGATTCCGACTTGATTAAGAATCCGACTAAATTGGGTTGTCACCTCGGAGGCTGCACCTACTACCTGAAAATTGCTCATTATCTTCCCCATTTGATCTTCTTGGAGTTAACAAGCCTTTGCGGAAATCGGTCCAATGATCAAAGGACCCATTTATTTGGAATTCCTTCCTGTGTCGGGGTCCTCATCATTGCTGTCTCCTTCCCCTCTTTCTTATTCGCAATGAATCCTCACCTGGCAGCAGCCAGTGGGGAGGCCAGGCTGGAGGTGACCTCTGCGATGCCTGAGACGAGCGGCCCTTTCGTCACCCTGCTGTGGGGACCGAGGCAGCTGGCTCCGGGCGGCAGCGTGGGTGTCTCTCATTCTCCTCTGTCCCCGCCGGCAGCCAGCCCCCAAGTCCAGTCTCAACCTCTCCCTGGTATCTGATCTGTCCTTCTGTCTCCTGCTCCCGTCCTAGGTCAGCATGAGGTCATTCTCTTCCAAGGATGAGGATGTCCAATCACGTTCTCATTCCCATCCTGCCCTGGCCAAAATGACACTGGTAAAGCCTAGGTGCTCAGTCGCTCAGTCGTGTCCGACTCTCTGCAGCCCTGTGGACTGCAGCCCGCTAGACTCCTCTTTCCATGCAAATTTCCAGGCAAAAATAGTGGAGAACTTTGCCATTTCCTCCTCCAGGGGATCTTCCTGACCCAGGGATCGAACCTGGGTCTCCTGCATTGCAGGCAGATTCTTTACCATCTGAGCCCTAGGGAAGCCCATATATAACCAAATAAATAAAGCGTATAGTCTCTTAGAAAGTCATAAGAGCTATGGTAAAATGGGGGAAAAAGTAGGGCAGGGTAATGATGATCAGAGTTCAACACGGCGATATTTAAAGCGGGACCACTCATTTGACCCCTTACAACAATCTTGTGAAGGAATTCGAGCATTTCACCCAATTTCCACTTGAGACAAGCGAGACCTAACTAACACGTAACTTACAAGGTGTTGAACTGCCAAGCGAGAGGAAGGCCTGGGGTTTAACGTACATGAAGAATAGAAAGTTTTCTATAAAGTTTTGGTAACTTCTGGTGATGGTGATTTTACACATAGTTGGTCATTTCAGTCGCTCAGTTGTGTCCGACTCTTTGTAACCCCATGGCCTGCAGCACGCCAGGCCTCCCTGTCCATCACCAACTTCTAGAGTTTACTCAAACTCATGCCCTCATTCACCCTGTGAATATTCAGCTTTCTGGCTCCTTAATGTGGAGAGCAGCATCTTTGAATACACTTTGTTTTTTTTTTTGTAGTTTGTTTATGGAAACTTGGATGCTGGAGACAGGAAGATGGGAGTGGAGTGCGCAGTGGGGCCCTAGAACCCTTGGGGACAGGCAGAATCTTTTTTGTGTAGGAGGATAGAGTGCTGTGATGTTGAAATACTAATGATCACCGTCACATGGCTGTATGTGCTCAGTCACTTCAGTTGTGTCCAGCTCTTTGCAGCCCCGTGGACGGTAGCCCGCCAGGGTCCTCTGCCCACCGGATTCTCTAGGGAAGAATAATGCAGTGGGCTGCCATGCCCTCCTTCAGGGCGTCTTCTGGACCCAGGAATCGAACCCTTGTCTCGAGCACTGGCAGGCATTAGGTTACCACTAGCGCCACCTAGGAAGCCCCGATCACCATCATAGATTGCGTGCTTACTGTGTGCTGAGTGTTGTGCTAAGTGCTTTAGCACTAACTCACTCATCTGTTCACGCATCCAGCCTCCAACTCTGGAGATGAACAGCTGAAGCTTAAATTCTGGCTCTATTTCCAGTGCCCGACTCTGTGACCCTGCTAAACCTTGCTGATGCTTCAGGGTCCTCCTCTGTGAAACAGGGTGATGGGGAGAAGTAAATAAGTGAATACATGTGACAGCACCAGGAACAGTGCTCGGCATGTTCTTCAGTTCAGTTCAGTTCAGTCGCTCAGTCGTGTCCGACTCTTTGCAACCCCATGGACCACAGCACACCAGGCCTCCCTGTCCATCACCAACTCCCGGAGTTCACTCAAACCCATGTCCATCAAGTCAGTGATGCCATCCAGCCATCTCATCCTCTGTCGTCCCCTTCTCCTCCTGCCCCCAATCCTCCCAGCATCAAAGTCTTTTCCAATGAGTCAACTCTTCGCATGAGGTGGCCAAAGTACTGGAGTTTCAGCTTCAGCATCAGTCCTTCCAAAGAACACCCAGGGCTGATCTCCTTTAGGATGGACTGGTTGGGTCTCCTTGCAGTCCAAGGGACTCTCAAGAGTCTTCTCCAACACACAGTTCAAAAGCATCAATTCTTCAGTATTCAGCTTTCTTCACAGTCCAACTGTCACATCCGTACATGACCACTGGAAAAACCATAGCCTTGACTAGACGGACCTTTGTTGGCAAAGTAATGTCTCTGCTTTTCAATATGCTATCTAGGTTAGTCATAACTTTCCTTCCAAGGAGTAAGAGTCTTTTAATTTCATGGCTGCAGCCACCATCTGCAGTGATTTTAGAGCCCCTCAAAATAAAGTCAGCCACTGTTTCCCCATCTATTTCCCATAAAGTAATGGGACTAGATGCCATGATCTTAGTTTTCTGAATGTTGAGCTTTAAGCCAACTTTTTCACTCTCCTCTATCTCTTTCATCAAGAGGCTTTTTAGTTCCTATTCACTTTCTGCCATAAGGGTGGTGTCATCTACCTTCTCCAAATCTCTCTAGGGGATTTGGAACATCTTGAGGATGTGGAAAAGGAAGCCCAGAGAGGTGCAGAGGTTTGCCCAAGGATTTACAGCTGACATTGGAAAAACCAAGTTCTGTCTGACTCCAGAGCCTATGTCCTTAATGAGGGCCCCAGACTGCTCCCAAGAGGGAGCACAGGTCCCCAGGAAGGCAGCCCAACTTAAATAAGGCCAGTGTGGATTTGTGTTAACTCTGCATTAGGGAGTGTACTATGAGAGAGGCAGCCAGGGTCTCTGGGAGGCTCAAACCAGCCACTCTCACAATGCTGCTAGAGAGAGGCCCAGCGAACCCTCCTTAACGAACATGTCAAAGGCACCTCCAATCAGCAGCTCTGGGCATTAAACCAGCCATGCAAGGCGATTTGAAATTGTAGTCTGGGCTCATACACAGAGAGGAAAGGAAGTGAGGCATGCGGTTGGTGGGCTGGGGTCTTCATGGAGCCCCTTCATGTGCCTTCACGCATCATTTAATCCTCATAGTCGCTGTGAGAGTGTCAGTCGTGTCTGACTCTTTGCGACCCCATGGACTATATGTCCATGGAATCCTCCAGGCCAGAATAGTGGAATGGGTAGCCTTTCCCTCCTCCAGGGACTCTTACCAACCCAGGGATCGAACCCAGGTCTCCCGCATTGCAGGCAGATTCTTTACCAGCTGAGCCACAAGGGAAGCCCAAGAATACTGGAGTGGGTAGCCTATCCCTTCTCCAGCAGATCTTCCCACTCCAGGAATCAAACTGGGGTCTCCTGTGTTGCAGGCGGCTTCTTTACCAACTGAACTCTCAGGGAAGTCCTTCATTGTAACCGAGAGTTGTGCAAAGGACCACCCTTACCGTAAGAACGCGGGGCTCGTCAGTATCAGGAGGCAGGGTGCTAGAGTAGAGTTCAGGCCCAAAGCCCCGCCCCCACCCCAGGTCTATCACCAGGTCCAGGTGATGCTGAGCTCAGGCTACTCGTGTTCGCCACAGTTACTGATTGGCCAGTTCTTTCCTGTGAATATCAGAAGTGAGATATGGTCACATTCATTCACAACCAAGGCGGCCATGGGTCTGGGAATCCCAAACTTCTTAATGAAATTCCAAGGCACTCCAGGGTCTGCTGGGGTATCAGCTCTGGGAGGAGATGCGCCACCTCTGGGGACACTGAGTTGTTCTAGTGGAGTGTGACCAAATGCGATCTGGGTGACACTCCCTGGAAAGGAAGGGAGAGGGAGCGTCTGTGGTTGTACACGGCCGAGCCAGCTTGTAGGAGACGCCATCTGACGGGGCTGTCTTTCTAGGAGGGCAGGGCCTGCGTCTGTTTCACCAGCGAGTCTCCCGGACCGTGGGTCTAGCAAAGAGCCTGGAGGATAGTCAGGGGTACCAACAAACAGGTGCTCTGGGATGACAGTAGCTTGCGCTCACTGGGTCCTTACTAGGATCTGGACACTCTGCTAAGCTTTTCACATGGATGTAACCTCAGATTACCTCAGAACGTCCGAGGCCCATTCCCCACAGAGCCCGCTTTCGTTGGCTTAATTGGACACAGGCACTTTTTAAAGCTCTCGTGTCTAGCCAAGGCAGGGAGCGTTGCTTTTCATCCTCGTCTCATCTAACCCTTCCAGTGGCTCCAGCAGGTGGTTGGTATTAATGTGCCCATTTTGCAGATGAGAAAGCAGGTGTTCAGAAAGTTTAAATAGCCTGTCTCAGGCCACACAGCAAGGAAGAGGTACAGTCCGAATCTGAACTGAGGCAGCCTGACTCCAGTACCTGGGCTGAACCCCAGAGCACACGGAATGAACGGAGGGGACAAGGGCATCCTGGGAAAAGAAGGAAGTGGAGGCGGGGTTAGGAAGCACCTGCAGAGGCCAAAGGCAAGGCAGCTGCCGTCAGCACGAACTCCTCCAAAAGAAAAGACTCCGCTCACGGAGAGATCCCATCCTGGGCTGTTTCTAGAGCAAGACGGACACCTTTCTGTGCCCGTCGCCCAGCCCTCGGGTGAGAAATGTTTGGACTCGGGGCAAGTGTTCAACCCAAGGACAAATGCCTCACAGACTGGGTAGCAGCCCATCGCGGGGCCTGATAGAAAACAAAAACAAAAACAAACTTTCTTTTGTGACATAGCCCAGTTTACACAAGTTAAATAAGCATTTATGAAATTAATTGCTTGATATTGCATTTTACAAGCCGATGAGTACATCCGTGTACTGTTCACATTTCCCTCTTTAATCCCAAATATCCACTTTCCTTATTGTATCCTCTAATCAGCTTATCCTCTCCCCTTCTGACTGTAATGATCAGCGCCCTAGGGCAAAGCATTCATTCATTCATTAGCTCAGCCTGTATCTCTTCCGTGCCAGGATGGCTTCTAGATGCCACAGCATTTTCTTGTGGGTAACCACGCATCAAACCACGAGGAGAGAGGGGGCCGGGATGCGTGCTGATTCTCGCTTGCCTTAATATAAAACAGGATTGCCTGCATTTCGGAATTCGCTAGTTTATCTTGCATGGCCAAAGCCCCAGTTATCTCTGCTTCACTAAGTCTTGAGATTGGTTTGGAACTTGAACATATATTCTTCGAAACCATTAAAAGTGGTTTAATTGGCTGCTCAGGGATGTCCTCCACTCTACTGTCTGCATGGATCATCCCCCTCCATCTCTCCCAAGAACTGGGAGGCTGGAAGCCCTCGCCTGGATGATCCACTCCCCTGGATTTATTAATCTTGCTCCGGGCCCCAGAAGCATCAGGCTTCACATTGCAGATCCAGCCTCTGTTCACAGCTGCTCATCTAAGTCCTACCAGAAATCCTACCAGAAATCAGAAACCCAACCAGAAATCAGAAATCCACTGGTACCCACTAAGCTTCACACAACGGGCAAAGCCGGACTTCTTGTCTGTCAGACTCTTTAACAAGTCACCCCTTACCTCGATGAGCATGGAGATGGGGTGGCCCAAAGGAGGACTTCAGGAAGGAAGACAGATAGCCACCTAGGGTCAAGTAGCACAGCAGGCAGGCGGTGACCTCGGGGGTCATTGTCCAGATCTGTTGGTCAGCCACCAAGCATCTGTACAGACCCAGGGCTGGTTCACATGCAGGCTTTCCCGTTTCTTAGCTGTATGACCTCGAACAAGCCACACAATCCCCTTGAGTCAGTCCGATTCTTGGTATCTCTGGAAATTAAGCAAAGCTATGATTTCACTTTCACTTTTCACTTTCAGGCATTGGAGAAGGAAATGGCAACCCACTCCAGTGTTCTTGCCTGGAGAATCCCAGGGACGGGGAGCCTGCCGGGCTGCCGTCTATGGGGTCGCACAGAGTCGGACACGACTGAAGCGACTTAGCAGCAGCAGCACCATATATATATATATATGCATGCATGTGGCAAACTGCAAGAGATTGGAAAGTGTTGGCACAATGGCTGGTTTATTTTTATTCTTTTTAAAAATTTATTTATTTTTATTTGGAGGACAATCACTTTACAATATAGTGTTGATTTCTGCTATATAGCAACATGAATAACCATAGATATACATAGGTCCCCTCCCTCTTGAACCTCCCCTCCCACCCCCTCCCACCCCTCCAGGTTGTCCCAGCGCGCTGGGTTTGAGCTCCCTGTGTCACACAGCAGACCCCGCTGGCTGTCTGTCCCGCAGACCCCCCCACCCCCTCCCACCCCTCCAGGTTGTTCCAGTGCGCTGGGTTTGAGTTCCCTGTGTCACACAGCGCACCCCGCTGGCTGTCTGTCCTGCACACCCCACTGGCTGTCTGTCCTGCAGATGGTGATGTGTATGTTTCCAAGCTCTTCTCTCCACTCGTCCCTTCCTCTCCTTCCCCTTCTGTGTCCACACATCTGCTCTCCACGGCTTATTAAATTGTCCAAATAGCATAACCTATTGCATCCTAAACCATTTTCAAGTCCATATTTAAGCTACTCAGAAAAGCAGGTTATTATTTTTAAGTCACTTAACGTTGACCAGACAGGACCTCTTAAAAGATGATGTCACCATCATGGCCAATACAACAGTTTTCCATGCTTCCTGAAACCCTTTTGCATATACTGATCTTGCTACTTCAGCACTTGCTCGAATGCAGACCAAATAAACACGCACACTTCTCATAGGGTGCGTGCGGGAGAGTAGCATCAACTTGATACAGCATCACACTCATTTCAAAGTCAAAAAATTGTACTACTAATAAAAGAGGTCCAAGACAAGAAGCTGTAACTGAGAGAGGGGCCTGAGGTTAGCGGTGCAGGGGCAGTGAATGTAATGGGAAAAAAGTCCAGCAATCTGAAGATCTGCTGGGGATTGCAGAGTGGCAATGGCTGCTTTAGAATACCAGTGTCCAGTCACTGGGAACAGGACACCTCATTTTTATTTACTGTTATTTGTCAGAATGTGTCGTCTCACCCAACCCCAAAATGCTACATGATGCGGACATGTGTGTGTTTGTACACACACTCAGTATAAACACACATGTACAATAAATGCATGTGTCTTTTACAAAGAGAGAGGTATGGAAGTGACTGGAGATGTAGAGATAGAGACAGTGTATTTCTAGATACTTTCTTGAAGTCACTTCTAGATTCTGCTGCATACTTAGTAGCTCAGGCATGACCTTTGCAACACTTTGGACTGTAGCCCGCCAGGCCCCTCTGTTCATGGGATTTTTCAGGCAAGAATACTGGAGCGGGTTACCATTTTCCTCCTCCAGGGGCTCTTCCTGACTCAGGGAGCGAACCTGCATCTCCTGTGTCTCCGGCATTGTGGGCAGATTCTTTACCTGCTGAGCCATGGGGGATGCCTGGTAAAGCCTTTGTTATATAACAGAAACTTACTGCATAGTTGATGAATGAATACATTTAAGAATCCAGGATTCGTGTATGTGTATGTGAGAAAGAGGATGTGAATGTGTTTCTATGTAGTTATAACAGTAACTCAAGGGACAATACCACATTTAATATAAGTTCCCAGCAAATAAAACTGCTAGAAAAAAATACTGAATAAAATACTGGAACACATAGATATGAATTTTTAATCTCCCCCTTTTCTTTCTTTCTCTTCCTTTCCAATTAGGGTTGCCAGGTAAACAACAGGATATACATTTAAAACTGGATTTCAGACTTGAAAATTAAATAATAGTATGTCTCAAATGTTGCATGGTGAAATATTACATGGGATATTTGGAGCTAAAAAATTATTCATCCTGTAATTTTTATTTGTTAAATCTGATGACCCTACCTGACCATTCCAGACAACAAGTCTAAATTCTAACCTTTTTTTTTTTTTTTTAAACGTCATTTCACTACTCAGAGGCTTTCAGAGGGTTTTATTCACCTATGAGATCAGGAAAAACAACCTCCTGGCATCTGACCCTGCCCCCTGCCTCCCGCCCAGGGTGGATGCCTGACCACTGCTGAGTAAGCCCTCCCCTGCTCAGACCTGGCCTGGCCGCTTAAATGCCTGCAGGCAGCCGGGGGCAGAGACCGAGTATGTTTTGGTTTGTAATTCACATTAGTCGATTCTCCCAGATAAAGTCACAAATCACCGGGCACGGAGTCCTGCTGTTGCATGCATACAGTAGTATCCTGCTCAGATTCAAGCCGCACGCCTATACAGAACCCTTTTCTCTACCTTTCCAGACACTAAAACTGCAATTAGCTTTTCTCTAGTCATGGAGGGGCTTGTAAAGAGCCTTACTGGAGATAAAGCCTCTGCTATGGGTCAGCGGCTGTAACTCCTGACCTGGTGCGGGGGTGGAGCGTGTCACCCTGGCTCCAGGGATGGCGTGCAGGCTCTTTGGAGAGCATTCTCTCCCTACCAGACATCCCCAGGCTGCCTTGGGGGGTTTGGAAAGCACAGGGCTGAGAGTACATCAAGGAGAGGTAGGACTGGAAGAGGCAGAGAAAGGGAGGCCTTCAGGAAAGGGGCAGAGGCAAGGCGGCAGTTTGGTGGGACGGATGCAAGGTCCCCCTTGGGGACCACCCTCTGAGTATCAGCTCATCTGGAAAAATGGGATCCCAAGCCTGCTTCTCAGGGTGGTGGAGGGACATCGCGACGGTCTGTGGGAAATGCTCCTGGCAGTCTGCCCTCAATAGACGCTCACGTTCCTTTCCTTAATGCACAGCCTACAGGGGCACCTTGGCAGCCTCCTTCCAAGGCTGGCTTTCATCACGATGGCATGAAGCTGAAGCCACGAGGAGCATGCGCTCAGCAGCTGTCTGAGGCTCAGCTGATGCGAAGATATGAGACCCTGCCTCCAACGCCCTCGCCTGCAACGCATCCTGGAGACAACCTGAGGGCCTGACACCTCTGCTGGGTGGTCCACTCTGCCCTGGCCAGTCTCAGCAATGCCAGAAAGCCTAGGCTCAGCGTCCACCCTCCAAAAACCGCCTGTCACTCACCAGATTCTTTCCAGCTGCTGCATTTTCGGAAGAGCAAGAAGGCTGGCACCATGGCTGTGGCCTCATTTTACAGAAGGGGGATCAAAGCTCACAAATCTGATGTCACGAGAGCCGCTGGTCACCATGGTCACCAGGCTGAGCCGTTTGATTCCAGAGCTGGGATCTTCACCCCGGATCTCTGAAGAGGCTGGGGGTGGATTGTGGCTCCGAGAGCACAGGTTTCAAAGTGCCATTTTTTGTCTCCCTTTCACCCTGGGAATAGACTGCAGTCCCTAGCAGCCACACACCCCTGGGCCCCCGAGGCACCCAGATTTGCTTCGAAAGCAGCCCACAGCTGCTCTCAAAAGGAAGTCTCCCCACTCCCTCCCTTACAGCTACAGTTTTGTGTCTTTATTTTCCTGGGTGGCTTTTTCCTTTATTTCTCTCTGTAGCTCTGGTCCTCTTTCCCTGAAAATACAGTTAGCTGATATTAAAAAGAAACACACAATCACTAAACACATTTTATATCGTCTTTGAAGCCTAATGGCCTCCGGCTTCCAGATTGAGAAGTATGCAGTTGGAGTGCAGACCCAGATGAGCTGGGAAGAGGGGCTGCAGTGCTGCTCCCTGGAGCCCAGGGCAGGGGGAGGGCCCGTGGGGATCCTGGGCCCCTTGGAGTGGTGCTGAGTCCCAACAGGGAGGGGCGATGGCAGGGAGACATACACAGGGTCAGGAGGGAGGTGGTCCCCACAGGGCCCTCTGAAAATGGGTTTGATCTCTCAGAGGCGGGGTAACTGGGGCTTCTTTCTCCAGACAGTCAGGCAGTTCAATTGCTCAGTTGTGTCCGACTCTTTGCGACCCCATAAACCGCAGCACACCAGGCCTCCCTGTCCATCACCAACTCCCGGAGCTTACTCAAACTCATGTCCATTGAGTCGGTGATGCCATCCAACCATCTCATACTCTTTCATCTGCTTCTCCTCCTGCCTTCAATCTTTCCCAGCATCAGGGTCTTTTCAAATGAGTCAGTTCTTCACATCAGGTGGCCAAAGTATTGGAGCTTCAGCTTGAACATCAGTCCTTCCAATGAATATTCAGGACTGATTTCCTTTAGGATAGACTGGTTGGATCTCCTTGCAGTCCAAGGGACTCTCAAGAGTCTTCTCCAACACCACAGTTCTGAAGCATCAATTCTTCAGCCCTCAGCTTTCTTTATAGTCCAACCCTCACATCCATACATGACCACTGGAAAAACCACAGCCTTGACAAGACGGACCTTTGTAGGCAAAGTAATGTCTCTGCTTTTCAATATGCTGTATAGGTTGGTCATAGCTTTTCTTCCAAGGAGCAAGGGTCTTTTAATTTCATGGCTGCAGTCACCATCTGCAGTGATTTTGGAGCCCCCCAAAATAAAGTCTCACTCTTTCCACTGTTTCCCCATCTATTTCCCATGAAGTGATGGGACCAGATACCATGATCTTAGTTTTCTGAATGTTGAGCTTTAAGCCAACTTTTCCACTCTCCTCTTTCACTTTCATCAAGAGGGTCTTTAGTTTTTCTTCACTTTCTGCCATAAGAGTGGTGTCATCTGCGTATCTGAGGTTATTGATATTTCTTCCGGCAATCTTGATTCCAGCTTGTGCTTCATCTAGCCCAGCGTTTCTCATGATGTACTCTGCACATAAGTTAAATAAGCAGGGTGACAATATACAGCCTTGATGTACTCCTTTTCCTATTTGGAACCAGTCTGTTGTTCCTTAACTATTGCTTCTTGACCTGCATACAGATTTCTCGGGAGGCAGGTCAGGTGGTCTGGTATTCCCATCTCTTTCAGAATTTTCCACAGTTTGTTGTGATCCACACAGTCACAGGCTTTGGCATAGTCAATGAAGCAGAAGTTGATGTTTTTCTGGAACTCTCTTGCTTTTTCTATGATCCAGTGGATGTTGGCAATTTGATCTCTGGTTCCTCTGCCTTTTCTAAATCCAGCTTGAACATCTGCAAGTTCATGGTTCATGTACTGTTGAAGCCTGGCTTGGAGAATTTTGAGCATTACTTTGCTAGCGTGTGAGGTGAGTGCAATTGTGAGGTAGTTTGAACATTCCTTGTCATTGCCTTTCTTTGTGACTGGAATGAAAACTGACCTTTTCCAGTCCTGTGGCCATTGCTGAGTTTTCCAAATTTCTCAAGACAGGAAGGGGGGAAAGAAAGTTTTGTGCACCTCAAGGCTTCTGAGGTGGCACAGTGGTAAAGAACCCGCCTGCCAATGCAGGAGATGCAAGAGGTGTGGGTTCGAGCCCTGGGTTGGGAAGATCCCCTGGAGCAGGAAATGGCAACCTACTGCAGTATTCTTGCCTGGAGAATCCCATGGATAGATGAACCTGGCGGGCTACAGTCACAGGGTCACAAAGAGTCGGACGCGACTGAGCACACACAAGGCTTCAGGGGGCATGTTTGTATCAGGAGAAGGACCCAGAGGGGGAGGTGCCGAGGTTCTGAGTTCACATGGACTTGGGAAGTGCAGGTACATATGTGCCGGCGGGGGACGGCGGTGGTGTGGCAGACGTTGGCTCCGTCAGCCCGCTCCTAGAGAGCCGCTGGGGTAGGGACAGCAGCCCACATGCAGACACTCAGCCAGAGCACTGGGGCCACGACGCCCTGTAGGTAGAGCAGAAGAGGCCCAGGCTGGTGGCGGAAGTTCCAGCCTATAGCAGACCCGCCTAAGCATGACCATCTCTGACCCAGCAGACGTCCTCTGCAGCCTCAACTCCTCATCCTCCAAACTGGGCATTTAGCACCTAGCTCCCAAATTTCTGTGGAGGGTCCTCCTGGGAAAGAGATGCCCGCTCTACTTGCCAAATCCATGGAGCTGCTCCGACGTGGCCTCTAGAGCTCCAGATTTGGTCTCCCTCAAATCCACCCTTGAGCTTCCCAGGGGGTTCAGTGGTAAAGAATCCACCTTCCAATGCAGGAGACGCAGGTTCGATCCTTGGGTCGGGAGGGTCCCTGGTCAAGGAAATGGCGACCCGCTCCAATATTCTTGCGTGGAAAATCCCGTGGACAGAGGAGACTAGCAGGCACCGTCCAGGGCATCACGGAGAACCGGGTGCATCTTCGCAACAGAGCAGGCGCACACACATGCAAATCCTCTCTTGATTCTCTGGTTGCCCCTAGTCCCTCTGACCCCGTCTCATTTCCACTTTAACCACCCCCATCTTCCCATCCATCTGCAGTTCCTCCCGCCCCATCAGCCCATAAGGTCTTTAGCTTGCTCCTGGCTTCCCGTTAACAGAAGTCCCGCCTGTGTCCATGCCCCGCCCAGGGCAGGGCTCGAGTTCTGACATCCCCATCAGCGCTCCACACGGTGCTAGGAGCTCAGCTCTGTTACTAAACGTGCGCTCTGTTCCGGGCCCGTGTGTGCCGTTTCGTCCACAGATGGGAAACTGGGGCTCTGAGAAGCCTGGGGGCGTGCTGCCCCGTTGCCTGGGTGATTCTTGTCATCTTGGGTTCCCATCTAAACGGCCCTTCCTTAGGGCAGTCCTTTCTGACTCCACCACCCGCCCCACACACAGAGTCCTGGTAGCGCTAATCATGGGGCATTGAGTGAATCGTTCCTTTGCTGGTTCCCTCTCCCTGCTCGTCTGTGGGAAGGGGGGCATAACTACGTTGCTGACCTCTTTGTCCTGAATGCTCAGCATGGACGCCAGTTCCGAGAAGACCCCAGGAGATGTTTGCTCTCTGAGGAGTGAATGGCTTCCTGATTTTGCGCACCTCGAGCTCTCTGGACTTTCAAATGCCTCAGGTGTAGGTAGGTGGGAAATAGGTCCCCAGCATCAGCTTGCTGCAAAGGTGGCTTTCTATTCCTAGGCCCTAGAAAATACTTTTAAAAAATCCACTTTCCTTCCTCCAATTAAAATGACAACATTCATTTAAAAAGCTACAAATAACAAAAGCTAGAGAGGGTGTGAAGAAAAGGGAACCCTCCTACGCTGCTGGTGGGAATCTGAGTTGGTGCGGCTACTGTGGAGAACGGTATGGAGGTCCCTCAGAAAACTAAAAGTGGAGTTACCATGCGATCTAGCAATCCCACTCCTACACGTATTTCTCGACAAAACTATGATTCAGAAAGATGCTTGCACCCGTATATTCACAGCAGCACTGGTCAAAATGGGCAAGCAAACAGCCTCAGTGCCCACCGGCAGGCGAATGGGTACCGTTGCGGCGCATGTACACGATGGAATACTACACAGACGTCACAAAGAATGAGGCCGCGCGATTCGCAGCAACACGGATGCAATCCGAGATTAGCACACCGAGTCAGAAAGAGAAGGACAAATACCGTACGAGAGCGTTTTATGCGGAACCGAAAATATGACACAAAGGAACGTGTCTGTGAGACAGAAACAGACGCGCGAACGTGCAGAACAGACATAGCTGCGGGAGAGGGGCTGGGGGAGGGACTCCGCGGGAGGTCGGGGCTGGCGGCCGCGAGGCCTCACAGACAGCGGGCGGGCAGCAAGGTCCCGCTGTGCAGCGTGGAGAGCTATGTTCAGTGGCCTGTGATAAACCATCATGGAAAAGGATACAAAAGGGAAAGTATTTATATGTACAACTGAGTCACTTTGCTGCACAGAAGTAATGAACACAGCATTGTCAATCAACTCGACTCCAATAGCAACAACAGGGACATCATAGCACTTCACAGCGATCGGATTGGAGAAAAGCTTTGAGTTGGTAATGCTGTGTATTGACAGCAGTGTGTGGAGCAGCGCGTTCTGGAAGGAACCTGGCAGCGTGAGGGGAAATGAACTGTCGCACCCCTTCAGCCCACTCCTGGGCACTCCAGGGAAACCCTCTCACAAGTCCCTGGGGGGATCTGGTATCCACTCTTTGCCGAGCAGTTGTCTCTCTGGAAAGCTCTGCAGCAGTCAGAGGCATCGAACAAGGTTTACACACAGGAGCAGAGATAGATCTTAAAAACACAGCATTAAGAGCAAAAATTAAGCAACAGAATGAAATCTGCAGTCCAATACCATTCATGTAAATGAAAGCCCATTCACCGATCGACGACACCACGTGTTTTATGGGAAGCCTCATGTGTAAGACACACACTGGAGGGGTTAGACTGGGGTTCTGCGGTGGGGAGAGGGGGGAGAGGGGGCCAGGGTGGACACCCAACCAAGCAAAGCAATAAGGGGTGAGGCTGCGAAAGCACGAGGTGATACCGGGTGAGTGAGGGGTGTGGAGGGCTTGATGTTCTCTCCTTTCAAGGAAGAGGTAACCACTGACTCAGCAGCCTTTGACCTCCTCTTCCTCCTGTGGACTCCTGTGGGGTTAGAACAGATTTGGACAGGGTTTCTCAACTTCAGCACTACTGACATTTTGCCGGGGGAACCATCCTGCCCCTTGTGGGATGTTTGACAGCAACCAACTCTCCCCACCAGCTGCTGACAGCACCCACTGAGTTTAGACAACCAAAGTGTCTCTAGACTTCGCCAGATATCCCCTGGGGGAGCTGCTCCTGGGTGGGAACCACTGGGGGAGAATTAAAGCCTGGAAACCAAATCTTCCAAGTTAAGTGGCCCACACTTGCTTTGCACAAACACACACACACACACACACACAGACGCGCGCACGCAGAAGCTCAGGGTCTGGAGCTCCACCTTGAAAGCTGCCAGCTTTGCTCACACGTCTGAATCACGGCTCTAGAGATTCCAGTTACAGCCCATAACCGCGTCTGCCTTGGGCTTCCTCCTAATTTTAACCAGCAGCTGGATTTGCATAGGATATTTGCATCTGAGATTACCCATGGTTCTCTGGGAGACACAGTTGATAGCAGACGATGGCAAGAAATATATATAATTTCATTTCAGCTTGCAGGGGAGGAGGGGGAAAAGGAGACATGTTTCAGGAAGGGAGGGGACGCGTAGGAAATTGCAACGCCTTGTGCATTTGAAGAGGGGACGCAAAGCGGCTGTTGCACTGGTTACTGGGCAGGAAGGGCCGTCTGCGCTGGGCTTGGGTATTTGGTGTGCAAATGAGTGAGTCTCACAGCAAATGGGTGGGGCTCCCTGTGGCTCCCTCAGGAGGGGACTGCTGGTCCCAGTGGAGGCAGACAGAGGGGAGGAGAGAGTGGCGTAGATGGTCTCCAGACCAGCACAGAGACCCAGGCCCTGCCCCAGGAGCTCAGCCGCCCACCAGCACTGCCTGACAGCCTACTGTGTGCTTCTCCTGTGCTTTCTCCACGTGGGGCCGTTTCAGCCCGTAGTCCGCCCCTCTCAAGGCGAAGTTACCTTCCTCTTTTACTTTATTTTTTATTGGAGGATAATTGCTTTACATTGTTGTGTTTCTTTCTGCCAGACAACCACGTGAATCAGTAGTAACTATGTACATCAGAGGAGGAAACAGAGGCTCCTGGGTCTCACGGTTAGTACAGAACAAAGATTGACTTAAAACCAAAACCTGCCAGATTTGAAAACCAGTCTTTTTCCCAACCCCTTGGTGAGCTATCGCTGACTTGCAAAGTGTATGTGCCACGTGGGCCAAGGCTTAACCGGTGAATTCCCTGCTCTCCTCACACCCATCTCCAGGCACCCAAGGTTGCTCACACTCTCCACTTGGCTGACCCCATGCCTTGCAATCCTCTGCTGCTGCTGCTGCTGCTAAGTCGCTTCAGTCGTGTCCGACTCTGTGCGACCCCATAGATGGCAGCCCACCAGGCTTCCCCGTCCCTGGGATTCTCCAGGCAAGAACACTGGAGTAGGTTGCCATTTCCTTCTCCAATGCAGGAAAGTGAAAAGTGAAAGTGAAGTCGCTCAGTTGTGTCCAACTCTAGCCACCCCACGGACTGCAGCCTACCAGGCTCCTCTGTCCATGGGATTTTCCAGGCAAGAGCACTGGAGTGGGGTGCCATTGCCTTCTCCTGCAATCCTCTACCATCACATATAATTTATTTTTTCTCTGTCTCTCTCCCCTGCTCTAGACCAGGAACGTCTTAGGAGCAGAGAACATAATTGGCTCATCTCTCTCTCTAGTGCTCAAGAAATAAACATGGTAAAATCTGAGCTAATTTTTGACTGGGAACAGGAGAGGAACCAATCCACATCGCTGCAGTGGAATACTACCTCGTTCGGGAAGCTTCCTGATTTTCCCAGAAGGGAGAGACCGTCAGATGCGATATTTGCTCTAAGTCACCTGTGGCAAGAGGCAGCCGATATTCCTGACCACATTTCACCGTGCATAGCTGATCTCTGTGAACCTGCTGATGACTCCTCAAGCCCAACTGCTTCTGCAGCCTCAGTGCCTAGAACATAGTCTTGTATACCGGAAATAGAATACAGAAGAATGGGTAGATGAGTGGATGGGTGGATGAGACGAGGGATGGATGGATGGATGGATGGATGCGTGGGTGGATGGGTGATGAAAAGGGAAGAAGGTAGACGGACATTATATGATGGGCATATGTTTGGATGGTGGTTTAATAGTTAAGTCAGTGGATACATGGATGGTGAATTTATGGATGGTAGCTGGATAGATGGAAGAAGAGCGGATGGTGGGGTGCTGGGATGTGAGAGAGTGAGCGGGTCAGTGAGTGGATGGATGGATGAAAATTTGGGTGAGTGGAATAATGGCTTGGAGGGTGAGTAACTGGTTGGTGGAGGCTGGATGGGTCTGTGGCATGGGAGGGTGGCTGGTTGGTGGGGTGATGGCTGCAGAGATGGAAAAGATGTCTTCCCGTCCCCCAACAGCACACTCAGCCGCCTTAAGTAAAACAGCCTGCCGCCCTCGTTTCCCAGGTGCCCCTGTTAGTCTCCCTGCCTCTCCTGCTCCCTTCCACCCTCTGAGCGGGGACTCTGAGGTGCCAGATGGACGCCTTCCCAGGCAGTGCAGCTCCAGTCTCTGCCTCTGTGCTGAGCCATTCTCGCTGCGCAGAGATTTAATGCTTAACTCCGGCTTCGTCCCGCTCCTCACCTGCCTGAGGAGGTAGAGGCAGCAATTTGCATATTTATTAAATATCTCTTAGCAGGATACACAAGCAGCATTGCTACATCCCGCTCCCAGAGTCGTCCTGCTGGCAGACAAGACCGAGTGTGATCAGCGTGGCATCACTGCCCATTAAATAGCTGTTTCAGGGCCCAGAGGGCTACGAGGGGAGCCAGGGGCCGCGGAGCGGGCAGGCAGACGAGGCCCTGGAGGCTGGTGCTCTGCTGTTTCCCAGCTCTTGGGCACTGGGGAGTTTTCTGTTCTCCACCCAGGAGGAAGGGCTCTGAGGGGCTCTCTTCCAGCCCCCTGCCTCCACGTGGCACCCCTGAAATCCAACACTTCCTTTAGAAATTTCCCAGAGGAGAGGATTTAGAAGCACCTCTGTGTTTCTTTCGCTGCTCAGTTTATGCAGAAGTCCTTCCTAAGGTCTAAACCAAAGTCAGCCTGTCTTTGCATAGGTGCTTTGCTGCAGTGTTATCTTTGGCCAAAACGGGACTGACATCAGCACGAGTTGGGATGTCCCCTCCCAAGCAGAGCCACCCCATGAGGTCCAGCCTTGGAGCTAAAGTGTCTGGGGCCTGGGACCACCCGCCCTCTGTTATCTGGAAAGGAGGCCTCGGGGTGGGGACTGGGTGTCTGACTGGGGACCGGATGCGCTCTGCTATAAGCCGGGATGAACCTCCCCCTACAGACAGGGCACCCCGTCCCTTCCTCCCCTTTCTTGTCACGATTCCGAGGATGTGGTTTGTGCAGCCAGACGTTCCAGGTGCTGACTGACCTGTCTCACCTCGTAGCTGGGTGACCTCGGGTAAGTGGCACACCCTCCCTGAGCCTCAGTTTGCTCATCTGAAAGTGAAGATGACAACGACACCCACCCCGTGAGGTGATCACAGCGAGTTCCGCGCCCCAGGACGTGAGCTGAGTAAGGAAGCTCCCCTGCCCTGAGCACCGTCCAGATGCCCTCCCCCAGGACAGCAGGAAAGGACCAGGCCCTGTACACCTGGATCTCCCACCCAGTGTCCCCCACGTGCAGTGAAGGACCTTCAGGGCTTAGCATAGAGTCTGACTTTGGACTGAACACCAATTGGTCGTTCTTGTTATGGAATCATGGAAAGTTAGAAGTCCCAAGTGAGGCTGGTTGCCTGCCTGCATTTCCCAGGGAGACGGGAAGAGCTCGGGGACGGGGATCTGTCCTGTGTCCTGTGCTGAGCGTGACTCCTCCCAACCACCCTCAGGCTGGTGCTGCAAACACAGCCGCTCGACAGACGGGGAGACTGAGTAGTGGAGGGAGGAGGAGACACCCAGGACAGGACCGTGGTGAGCTGGGGACCCACACCTCGCGTGGCGTTCTCTTCCCAGACAAGTCACCAGGGGTCCTTGACTCAGAAAGAGCCCAGCGCTCCAGGAAGAGGAGACAGAGACCCACCAACAGCTTTTCGAGCTCCTTCTGCCCCCACCTCCCGCCCCCCGGAATGGTCCGGGCTACAGCCTCATAAACCTTCCTGAAAGCGCTCGTAAACACAGAGCCGGGCGGGCTCCAAGTCTGATGCTGCAAAAAGCAAAATCTCTGCTCGTAAAGTAATCCCCATAAAAAAAAAAGAAAGAAAGAAAGAAAGGAAAAAATCCAAAAGTAAAAACAGTAACATTCTCTGGGAGATAAGGAAGAAGAGGCTAAGCTTCCATGACCGGATGGTGAGGGGAGCCGGGGGCCCTGGCCCAGAGGCCCCACCTGAAAGGCCCCAAGCTCGGGGAGCCTGGTGCACTGTGGTCCAAGCTGGTAGAGGGGCTGGGGTGGCTGGGGACGGGAGACGGAGGTGTTGAAGACTGGTGGTGTTTCCGATGATGATTTTAGCACTGAAACGGCTTCTGTGAGAAGGATGTTCATGTCCGTCCCCTCGCTGGGCCACCAACAGTATCAGGGTTTCCAGGGCTGGGATACCCATCGCACAGATGCAGAAACTGGGCTCAAGGAACAGTAAGGACTCTCAGCCCGGGCTCTGGCCTGCGGACCCTGCAGGACTCCACACTGCTGCACTGGTGAGCCTAAGTCCCTGGAATAGATGGGGCCTGACTCCACCCAGCAAGAGGCACGCCAAGGCTTGGGAGGCACACAGCTGTGGGGTCCCAGGTGGGTGCGTCTGTCTGTCACCTATTACTCACGGAAAATGATCCTTCTTACCTCCCCTGGGGGATGAAACGATGCAAGAGAGGCACACACACAGGCTCTGGTGCCTGCTCAGGTGTACTGGGGCTCTGGGAACCCGGGTGGGCCAACTTGGCATCCTGGCAAAGCGACGTTTCCAGGCCCAGGGGCCAACATGACGCTTAGGGGTGGGGACAGACGGGCTTCCCAGGTGACGCAGGGGTGAAGAACCTGCTTGCCAGTGTGGAAGATGCAAGAGATGTGGGTTCAGAACATGGTCTGGAAGATCCTCCTGAGGACAAAATGGCAGCCCACTCCAGTATTCTTGCCTGGAGGATTACATGGACAGAGGAGCATGGCGGGCTACAGTCCACAGGGCCGCAGAGTTGGACATGAATGAGCATGCATGCACGCGCGCGCGCACACACACACGTCACCAGCTTAGACTGGCATAAACCGCCTTTAGCCCTCTTCCACACCGACCCGGCCCCAGACAAAGCCGCCCCGCTCAGCTCCGAGCCTCCCCACCCTGGCAGCTCTTGCTCTTCTCTCCTTCCCCAGCCTTTTCATTCCCAGCCTTATCTCTTGCCCAAGGCTCTCTCCTTCCCCGGCAGCCTTCTCTTGGCTGGCTTTTGTCTGCCAGGTTCGGCTTCCCCATCTTCCTGCTGTGCTGACAATCTCCTTTGCTCTCTCTCTCCAGGCCCGGGGGCTATTGTCCTCCTGCTGTGGGAGCGGGCTCTGCCTTCCTCTAGTGAAGACAACGTGGCCCAGCCTCCCCCTGGACCCTCCGGGGGCCCCTCCAGGACCCAGCCTCTGTCCCAAGTCCCGTCCCAGCCTTCGTCCCTCGGGGAAGCCTGACTTCGATCCTAGCCCACAGCCCCAGGGAAGAGTCTTATCCTTCAGGGAACAGAAGTTCCCCTCCCCGTCCCCGTTCCCAACCCAGCCACCCCAGCCCAGGGCGTGAGTTCAGTAAGGCAGCACCCTGGCCCGCGTACCTGTCCAGAGCATCTGTGCCCCCAGGACAGCAGGAAAGGACTCCCTGCACGTCTGCTTCTCCCGTCCAGGGTCCGGGGCCTGCAGCACAGGCAGAGCTGTTGTGAGTCAGACTCCCTGGTGGCTCAAACGGTAAAGAGTCTGCCTGCAATGTGGGAGACCCGGGTTCGATCCCTGGGTTGGGAAGATCCCCTGGAGAAGGGAATGGCAACCCAGTCCAGTATTCTTGCCTGGAGAATTTCATAGACAGAGGAGTCTGACGGGTTACAGCCCACAAAGAGTCGGACACGACTGAGGGACTAACAGGAAGCACACAAGCAAGGCGAGGAGGGAATGGTCTCCCTGACTCTGACTCAGGGACCTCCTCATTAGAGAACCGGTCCCCGGCTCCCAAACTCACCACCCCCACTCCTCAGCTCCTGCTCGGGCAAAAAGCCAGTGCAAGCCGTGTCCCTGTAACCCTCCACCCCTGACTCAAAAACGCTTGGGGAGGGGAGGATCCTAGCCCCCTACTCTAATAACCTATAAGATGGGGTAACAGTAGCTACTTGCAGGGCTGTTGGGGGAGCCTTTGCATCTGTGCCTGGCATCTGGTAAACACACACGGAGTCGTGTTTGCCGCTGCCGTGGTTGGCGATGGCCGTAATGCCCCAGGCTCCCTTCTGCCTCCAGCCGCACTTCCAGCCTTAGCTGCTTCTTTCCAGCCCTGGGGAGGGAAATGAGTTCCAGGTGCAAGAAACGGCAGTCTTCACGGGCAGAGGGCTGATCTCTTTTAAGAGCTGAAACGGTAATAGTGATATCAATGACTGCGTGCCTCCCACAAATGGGCTCGTGTAACCTTTGGCAGAGCCAATAAAGCAGCCCTCATGCTCACTCCTCCCACACGACAGGCCCAGATTGGCACAGCAACTTTCCCAAGCCCACGGAGCCCCTTGGGGGCAGAGCACTGATCTGAATCTACAGCGGTGAGTCATCAGGCGGCACTGGGCAAGCCACTCATCCTTTCTGGGCCTTAGTTTTCTCATCGGTAACATGGATGCCAGTGCCTACACGTCTGGGATTTGATGAAGATGGTGCTCTGGTTAAGATCTGCCGAGGAGGCCAGGAGCTGCTAAACCTACCCCGCCTGCAGAGAATTGAAATGCCAGAGCCCCCGGGGCTGCCTGGACTTGTTCAGGGGCTGGTTCCTCCCCGCCCCGGGTCCATCCTGACTCTTGAGGGCAGACACGCCCTGACCCTTTGGCTCCGGTGTCACTGCACTTAGGAGCGACCAGCACATCAGCCAGGCCGAGGACAAGCAACCAGAGACTCAGGTGGTGCCTGCCTGGTTCCTGGGCTCCGCCACTGGGGCACCTCAGCGGGGCTCGGGAGGGTGGGGACTAAGGGACAACAAGGTCAGGGGCTCCAAGTCCAGCAAACACAACCCTTTTAAAACCCCGGACTTTGCAGGTGTGACTCCCAACGCGCTGGGGAGGGAGGGCGGAGCCCCTGACCTCCAGCCCTGCCTGTCGCCCCTGTGCCTCGCCCCCTCCCTCAGGGGCCCCTGCGGGTAACGACGTCACTCGCATCTCACGGGGAGCCCCCCAGCCCCTTCTCTATGCTAGATGCCTGCTGGCAGCTTACACCCCCACAGCAGCCCCCGTGAGGGGCTCGTCTCACCAGCCTCATGGTACAGGGGAGGGGCACGCAGGTTCTCCCAGGCTCAACCCCTAGTGGGCGGCAGGTCTGGTTTTGAACTTGAATCTGACTCTCAAATCTATGCTTTTTTTTTTTTTTTTTTAAATAGCTAACCCGCCCTCATACAGGACCCGTCATTCATTTTTCTCATGATTCTGTGTCCACTTCCAGGTTTGGCACAGACCTGGGCACACTTTGATGGGGGTCGCCATGAGCACTGGGGCTGGGCAGACCTGGGTTCACTTTCTGACGCCGTGTCAACGATACAGAGTGCTCTATACACGACGCCTGAGGATGCTCGTGGGCACGTGTGTACGTGGTTAGTTGGTTAAGAGGCTGGTGCAATCCCCAGCTCACTCCTGACACAGGGTGAGTGTTGACTGTTTTCTGTGGTCTTGGGAATCCCTTGCATTTACCCAGAGCCCATTTGCATTTTGGGCCTTCCCTTCTGCTTGGGATTGCCTCTTCTTCCAGTTGGCCTTTTTCTACTCCTCCTTCCAAATGGTTCCTCAGGAAACCTGTCTGATCCCCTAGGCTGAGTTAGACGTGTCTCCTCCCTTTCTGGGCTGCAAAGTACCTTTAACAGCTCTTTCTTCCTGGTAATTGCCAATTACAGGTCAGTCTGGAGTATGGTGAGGTCCCTGCGGGCAGGGATGGTGTCGGATTCACCGCAAGTCCCCAGCGCGGTGCAGCTCTTTAAAAGCGCTTGGATACGGTTGTAGAGCAAGTGAGCGAGCAGGCGCAAGAGTGAACAAGGAGCACGCGGCTGACGGGGAGTCTGCACGGGTGGCAGCGCTGCCGTGTTTGGGGTCAGAGACGTGGGTAACAGGCCCCCCGTCCCCAGGCACCCCACCCTCTCCCCTACCAAGGCCCCTCTGCTTAGCCTGCAAATCTGCTTGTCCTTGCAGAAGATGCCGCCTGGTCATGAGTATAGAAGGTCAAGACCACAGTGACCTCTGGGCCCTGCAGCCACTGGTCAAGGGAACAGGAGGTCATGGAGTCAGTGTGACATGAGGTATCAGGGCTGAGCCTCCCTGAGAGCCCAAGCCTTCCCTGAATTTGCCTGCATTTTCGTTCCACTTGGCTCTTCTCTGAGAAAGGAGAACACGTGTACCACAGTCCTGACTTCAGAAGTACACGCGCTCCTTCCTTCAAGCATCCGTCCCCGGAAACACTCTTGTCAGGGGAAGAGCTAGATTTATCATGAATTGTTGAACACTCCCTGACCCTGGCCCAAGTCCATTCTCTGTCAGAGAAGCAAAGTTCTACTTGCTTTGCTTTGGGCATCAGCAAGAAGGTTTCTGGGCTTTCAAATACTGTCTTCCAAGAAGTTGGAGTTTGAACACGATCCCTTGGGTGATGCGTCCATTGGAGAAGCTCTTGCTGCAATTCCCCTGCATCGTAAAATGTCAGGATGTCTGCAGTCTTTATTTATAGACAGATTGCTTTTTCAACTTTTCCTCACTCCAACATTTCGATGTGTTATTCCTGAAGATAAATGCACATTATGATTTCATAATAGAAATTGCATCTCTCCCCCGTGTCACCTCTAAGCTTGTGTATACATAAATATGGCACATTGCCTCCGACAGTAATTTAAAAGGCACTTTGGAGAACATATTGATCATGACCAGAGACCGGGGCTGGCATGGCCTAGATTTCGTCAAAGTCTGCCTCCTCCCGGCCCCCCGCCCTCTCTCTTCGTCTTTGTTTGGATTCTGAAGCTTGGGAAGTTATGATTTCCATTTATCTTTGTATATCGAGATGTTTGTTTATAGGCACCCTGGGCTTTCGGAGGGAGGAAGAAGTGAATTTTTATAACTCTAAAGTATAAACAAGGAGTGAAAAATGTAGCCTTCCTCCTGGAGTGAGTTCCCTGGAGGCAGGAATCCTTCAACTGACTCCGGGATAGACTGAGATCCTGTGAGGTCGGCTCTACCCACGGCCGCCGCGGGGCCACCTTCATTCCCTTCCAGATCACCATCACATGCTCCTGGGGCTGAGTTCTGGATCCAACCAGAGCATCCTCCTCTCTGCTCACTTGTCTGCCTCCGAGGGAGCTCAGGACGTTGGCCTGCTCCCAGCCCTCTGAGCCACCCCTGGTCATTCCTGGAACCAACTAGCAGCTCACCTCTTCCAGGGAACATCCAGGATTGTTCAGAGCTGCATCTCAGCACTCTAGCATCCCACTCTCTCTGGAACCCTCCATACTCTTCCCATTTTAAAAATGATTTCTCTTTGGGCTGCTTTTAAGATCGCATTGTTCTGGGCCAGGTAGCTCAGTGAGCTGGAGGAAACCAAATAGAAATTTGTTGAGCATTTGTGGTACATCAGGCAAGTTCTGGGAGCCTATCTCATTTAGCCCTGACAACTGTCTTTATGGGTTGGGTTTTATTCTCCCATTTTACAGAAGAGAAAACTGAGGTTCAAAAAGTCAAGCTGGCCATTTAAGGTCTTGAGCTGCTAAGAAGAGCTTTGATTCAAATCTCCAAAGACTCCATTCCCTCTGACACTTCTAAAGCTGATGGAGCTGGATCTGGTGGGTCAGTTTTTCAAGATGCAGATTAATGTTCCAGTCCAGAAGATTAGCCCCACAGCTGTCCACTGACAGCACCAGGCCTGGCTGAGTGTCCTGCAGACACCCATCTCTGGTCTCTCTGGCCCTCCTCCTCAGTCTACACTGGCCTCTTTCCTCTCTCTGCTCTTTCAACATCAGTATTCCCTCCACTTTGAACTGGGACCTCTTCTCTTCTTCCTTTAACTCTTCCTGGACTCTCACTTACTCCCCAACTGCCAGCTTCAGTGACCACTTTTCTCTTGGTGACCTTCCAGTCCCCCTTCCAGTTCAGATCACTCTCCTGACTATCTCTCCATTGGACATCTCCGCTGGGATCTCTTGCAATCCCCTCAAATGTAATCTAGCTAAGCCTGAGCTACACATCCCATCTGTGAGGGTACCATCTCCCGCACAGGTTGCTCATGCCAGAAACCGTGGCCATCACACCTGACTCCTTCCGCGTTAGCACACCCATTCCTTCCCAGCCCCCGTGTCTTCCTCGTCTGAATACCTCGGGACCATCTCCTTTCTCTCTGTCTCCTCTTGTTCTGCTTTAATTCAGGCCGCCACTCCTTCTGACCTAAGTCACGGCAGCGGTTGCCTAACTCATCTCCCAGTCCCCACTCTTGCCAATTCCAGTCCATTTTGCACATGACAGCCAGGGTGAGAGTCCTCGAGCAGAAAACCAACCACATGGCTCTTTTGTCTGAGACCTGCCATGGTGCCCACTGACGGGCACTGGGCGTCCCCCTCTGTGTCCTCCTGCCTCGTGCCAGGCACGTGTGGCAGGCACTCAGTAAGCAGCTACCAAACGGATTCTCGGCCCTTTTCCTCGCGTCTGCTCCCTGGCTTTGTGTCTCTTTCCCTCCCAGCGTCACCCCTAAACTGCTTCAGCACCACGCTTTGCCGTGGGGCTAAGGCCGTGGGGCCTGAGTTGGCCTTTGCCTCTGCCATTAGCAGCCTTCCCCTCTCAATTACATGGTAATCCCTGTTAAAATTACAAATTTATTTATAGTTTTTTTTCCTTTCTTTTTTCTCCCCCACTCGGCAATTTTTACGGCTCATCGGCCGTAACAAATTCTACTTCATAAGGCAGAGGCGCGCGTTATTATTACCTTATGGAAACAGACAGCGGCAGCTGACTCCCATCTCCAGCCGGCGTGCTGTCTCCACGGATCCATGATGGTTTCAATCAACACCCCTGTGGGATTTGTTCCGCTCTTTGAGGACACGAGCTTGTGGATGTGGAAATGGTGTTTCTGTCTCCATGCCAGATGGCAGCAGAGGCCCCGCCCGGGGTCCCTGGAACTTGGTGGCTGTTCTTTTGAGAAGAACAAGGCGGAGCAGTCTTGGTGATTCTGTTTTGTCTAGGAATAAAGAGACCACACTCCTGCACAACAGTGACTGAATATTGTTCAGTCTGTACTGTGACGGTAACCATACGAAGTGGGTGACAAAGACGGCCTCATTTTATTGAGGAAAGTGGCTCAGGGACCACATGTAACTTACCCAAGAGATCAGGAGGGTCGGGGGTCTCCAGGCCCCCAGAAGTGGGGAGGAGGCTCTAAGGGTATCCTGAGCTCCCTGTCACCCATTCATCTTTCGTAGGATTCACTGTGAGGGCTTTAAATCATTCTCTCCTTCCTTCATTCATGAGTCCATCCATTCATCTTTCAATGCAAATGTACTAGCCCTGACTGTCTGTACTGCCCGTGTCAGATGCTTGGATCCTGGGATAATTCAGCCACAGGAGAATGGGGTGGATGCTATCCTCTTCCTCATCCAATTAGAGGGCATCTTTATCAATTATAAGAATGCTCAGGAGGAAGATAAGGCTTCAGAGAAGTCAAGGATGAACGCAAAGAGGAGAAAGAGCTAACCACAGGTTCCCTGGGGTTGATTCCAGGGTGTGATTTCACGTCATTCTCACAGATGGTGGGATCAGAGGTCTTAGGAACACAGACCTTGCACGCCTGACTCTGACTCTCAGCCCCTCCCTTCCAGCCCTGTGACCCCGGCCACGTGACTGACCCTCATGACCTTATCAGTGAATTGGGGATGCTACTAACTGTTGCTTTTAGCTTATCACGAGAAACAAAGACAGCATACTTGTGCCTGGTCTTTATTATTAATAAAAGCACTCAATGAATATTATTATCAGTAACCATATGAGGTTATCCCATTATTATCCCATTCAACAGGTGAGGGAAATGTGCCTAGAACTATCGTAACTTGCCCTAGAAAGCAGAGTCAACAGGAGAGTTAACCAGCAGAGCCTCAACAAGAGGCGGACTTCTGGAGTCAGCTCCAAGGTCTGTCTTCTCACCCATCCTCCAAGACCCCGATCTTATCATCCTTCCACACATCTGTTTGGCTATTACTATTAGTTTTGCCGGAGCTGGGGCTGGACAAACGAAGAGGTAGTGTGGAGTCAAAGTATTAGTCGCTCAGTTAGTCGCTTTGTGACCTCATGGATCCACCAGGCTCCTCTGTCCATGAGATTCTCCAGGCAAGACCACTGGAGTGGGTTCACATGCCATCCTCCAGGGGATCTTCCTGACCCAGGGATTGACTGAACTGGGTCTCCAGCATTGCAGGTAGATTCTTTACCGTCTGAGCCACTGGGGTCTGCCCTTAAGGAGCCTGCAGTCTTACAGAGTAGAAGGCTTTTAACAGGAGTTTGTCCACTTTCAGCACAGCCATGGAGACCTATGAGCTCGTTATAGTGGGTACAAGGAGGAGGGAGGGGTCTCCTCAGCCAGGTGACAGAGGGAAGGGCTGCCAGGAGAAAAGAATAATCACATCTGAGATGCGAGAAGGAAGGCTGGGAGAAAGATCGGGTCTGACCCCTCTCCTTTGTCGTCATATCGGCGTCTCCTTGCTCCTGACGCTGGGTGCCTCCTACACGCCGGTCAGGACTCCATTCTGGAGTCAGTGCCCTTTCTGACTTCCTGAGCCCTCGCCCCTCCCTGGGGACCTGCCTTCCTCTGTCCTCTGGATACTTGCCACCCTTGTCAGATCTTCAGATCGTCATTGTGAACGTTTACCTGCCTTTTCAGGACAGTAAACGTCCTCTTCCTCTCTTTCAGGGTCACTCCTGGTGTAAACACAAGTACCACCCAAACAAAAGCACCTGGTGTGTTAATTATCGGATTGTTTTCATAACGAAAGCAAGATGCTTTTTGCAAACACATCCATCTGCAGGTCTATTGGACCTGCCCTTCTGGAGCTTACAACTGAAGGGCAGCCTGACATGTTCAGGGACTTCCCTGGGGCGACCCATAGGCTACCCTCTCCCACCTGGCAGGGTAGAGGAGGCTTAGGGGCTATGACAGGGGCTGTGAATGAATACTGGTAGGGATTTGGCTACTCTGTTGACTTCTTCCTGCCTCTGCTCCATTCTGGTCATATTTGGGAGGAAAAATCCATCATCAGGCATCCCACTGGTTGTGCGTGGAGTTGAAATTACTAGAAGGGCTTGCCTCTTTCTGCCTCACTTGAATGCCTGCAGAGACCGGGAGCTCACTACCTAAACAGCAAGCCCATTCCTGCGAAGCCTGGCTCTCACACCGTTTTCTTTCTGTAGAGACCAAATTGACAATTCTGCAACTGCTATCCATACGTCCTGGTTCAGCTTTAGGGAGCAGCACGAGTGAGGCTACTCCTTCCTGTCCACCTCAGCCGCACGGCCACCACAGGCAGAATACCTGTCCACCTCAGCCGCATGGCCACCACAGGCAGAATACCAGAGCTGGAAGGGACTCGCGGAATTCACTCCTCCAGCCCCGCCTTGTGTTACGTGGGGCTGCGGTCACTGCACCTCTGAGCAGCTTGACGGCGTCTCGCTTTCCTCATCAGTGTGGCAAGGTCTGTCATGTACAGTGTCTGTCAGAGACCTAACCCCAGAGCTGGGGCTAGATCCTGGTCTCTAGCCTCCTCATTCACTGCCTTTGGTCACCACCATCGGACAGGATGGGTCTGCCTTCAGCTCTGTCCATAGCCCAGAAACCCCCTGCACATAGAGAGAAGCCCCAGCGTGGCCTGTGTGAGGTGCTGAGTGCTTTGTTTCAACCACATCTTCATCTTCATCCATCTGCCTAATTCGGCTCATGGGAGCTGTCCAGGGTGCTAGCTGGCAGCCTTGGGATCCAGGGAAGTTTTACCATCAAGTTAATTCTTGGGTTTACTCCCAAACCCAAGCATTAACCCACTTCAGTACTCTTGCCTGGAGAATCCCACAGACTGAGGAGCCTGGTGGGCTATGGTCCAGAGGGTCGCAAAGAGTCAGACACGAGTGAAGTGACAGAGCACACACCCGTGGAAGGGCTTGCTGACTCTTGGCTCCCATCACCCCTGAGCCAGGCTGGAAGCCCCGGGGTCCTTTCCCTGGCCCTCAGAGTCAACCCTCCCTGAGCCGTGGAGGCAGCCTGGCCAAGCAGAAAGAAAAGGCTGGGGCTCTAGAGACAAAATGCAGATTCCGTTTTCTGGCTCTTTCTCTCACCTGCTGTGGGAGCTGACTCAGAACTCTCCTTCCTCTTAGTCTCAGTGTCCTCATCTGTGAAGGAGTGATAAAAATATCCTACTCACAGGGCTGTGTCTGGGTTCCAAACAAAATAAGTGAAGGAGAGTCTGAGGTCTGGCACGTGCTCCCTGCTCAAGAGACCTGGCCTTCCCCACCCCAGCCCCCTGCACAGGCACCCCTGTCCTTGCCAAATCCCCCCAGACCTCAGCCACCATTGGCTCACACTTGGTAGAGCAGAGTTACCATGGCAACTCATGGGTTGTGCAGTTCCGGGTCCCTGTTCCCCCAGACTTGTCCCTCTCCATTCCTGTACCCAGCCCAGCCCAGCCCAGCTCAGAGAGCTGCCAAGGCAGCCAGATTGCACTGGGCTCCAGCAGCCCCATCCTCTGAGCCGACCCTCTGTTGCCGAGAGATTTCAAGGGGTTTAGAGCTCGGTGGACTCTATGGGCTTCTCTCAGCCAGCACAGGCCTCCTGCTCCCCTGCCAGCAGAGGCTTGGCCCTGCTGTGTCCCAGCTCCCCAGGACCCTCTGGATCCTCTTTGCTCTCTCATTAGGAAGACAGGCCGGGCTAAGACTGGTGTTTGGAGAACTCTTCCCTGCAGCAGCCCCCAGCCCCCACCGCTTCCTTCTATGGCCTGCCTCCTCCAACCACTGGCTCAGCAAAACCCCTCTCCACTCCCCCCGGCTGTGTCTGGGAGAGATGTCTCAGTGCATGGAGAGGTGGCCGGCATCGAGATCAAAGGACTCGGGTTCGAATCCTAGCTCCGCACTTCCCAGGTGCGTTAGTTGGCCAGAGCTGCCAGAACAAAGTACCACAAACTGGGTACAAGACGCCCTCCTTGTGGATGTGTCTGTCCAAATTTCCCCCTTTTATAAGGACGCCAGTTATAATGGATGAAGGGCCCACCCTCCTCCGATATGATTGCATCTTAACTAATTACATCTTAACTGATTACCAGGTAAGGTCACGTTCTGAGGTTCTTGGGGTTAGGACTTCCACACTTGAACTTTGGAGAGAGATATGATCCAACCTGTAGCACTAGCTCTGTGGCTAAGGGCAAGCCACCACCTCTCAAAGACTTAGAAAGGCTCATTTTGAATGTGGGAGTGAAAATAGCAAAGTCCTATTGCAGATGTTGTAAAGATTAAACGGAACAAGCACGCACAGTGGTTAGCCTGGGGCTAGCAGATACTGGAGTCAATAACTGTAGCGGCTGTGAATTCCTGTTTGGAGGGCGATCCTTTTCCTTGGGGACCCTTTTCTTCTGGATGGGGGCAGTGAAAATACAGGTGAGTTCAAAGCCTTTGGGTCTCATTACTACAACCTCCCAGAAACCCTGGTAGGATCACGGATTAGGGATTCATTCATTGACCCCAGTTTATTCTACAGATGCTGGGTGCTTTATGCATTGCTATTTTATTTCATTCTTACAAATGTGTTAGTGTTTCCCTTTAACAGGTATGGAAATGGACAAGGGATGTGGCTTCCTCAAAGCCCAGTGGTGAAGCGGATGGTAGGGGCTGGGCTTGCAGTTTAGAGCGTAGCTGTGCCTGGCCTGGGGTGGGTACCTGCTTGGGAAAGTTGACCATTTCTGCCTGCAGTGAGCCACGCAAATCCTTCACTGACGCCCTGTAGCCCATTCCTAGAGGAGCTCTCAAGTCCTCCCATGCTGTTGGCACACGGCTTCTGCTTATAATTTTTTGTATTTATATCTTCTTTCCATTGCTTGTCATCAGGCTGTTTATCGGCACGCAGAGATGCACCCCTCGTACATGTTTAATATATATGCATCTCTTTGTATATGAGCATGCCTTCCCAGTTATATTTATGCAGTTCCTCAGAGGATTAATTTAGCCAAATAACTGAAGCTATTTAGGTAGCTGACATTCACACTGTGATGGGAATGCAGGAGCTAAGTCAGCAAGATGCTGGCTCCCACCCAGGCCTCCCCAGGACTCAGTTTCCTTAACTTGGGGCCCCATGTGGCAGAAAGTGCAGGAGCTCCGCTAGCCTGGATTTCAAGTCCAGGTTCAGTAATGGGGAGCCGTGAACTTTGGGGAAAAGTAATCACCAACTGAGCCTCATTTTTTTCTTTTCAGGTGAAAGGTCATTTTTCTTACAGAGCTGTTGCAGACTTAATTGACTTAATGTGTTTGAAACTCTTTGTTCATAGTAGTTGCTATGTGCTGGTGGCTGCTTTCATTCTCCTCTTTCACCTCTCTCTCCCTCCGTGTGGCTCCAAGAGTAACTTAAGATAAGGTTAAAATCCCCTGGTTTGGCTCTTAAGGTCCTCAACTCTGTGGTCTTGAATGACCTTCCTTCCTTCAGAAATTATCCTCGCACTGTGTTTGTATCATTGAGTTGGGATGGACATTGCTATTGCTGCCCACCATTCCTGTGCAAGCCAACCCAACAGCTTCAAACCAGCCAGCATGTGGTGGGCCAGAGCCCATTACCTGCCAGAGGGGCAGGCTCGGGGGGAGCAGCTCTCAACCAAAGTCTGAAGGGATGTGGGCGTAAGCACCCCAGCTGTGTTGCCCCGTGCTTGGACGAACTCACAGGTCTGTTTTAAACTCTCGTCCAATGTGCCCCAGTGGGGTGGAGTCCTGGTCGCCCAGAGTGGAAACCTTCTCCGTTGGCTTTCTTCTCTTTCTTTCCCTGTCTCACTCCCTCATGCTCCTGTAAGTGTGTTTAGGATCCCCTTCAAGATGAACTCTGCACTTGCAAATTCTTGTCTTAGGGTCTTTTTCTGGAAAAAACCCAGTTTAAGACCAGATGTGGTGGGGAGTGATGAGAATCTGGACTCTGGGGTCTCCCTCCCCCCACAAATATTTTAATCCTACCTGAAAAGGCAGTGATGAGTTAATTACTTAAGCTTTCTGAGCCTGTTTTCTCCTTTGTAAAGTCGGGATAGAGTTACAGTTCCTGCCCCCGAGGGGCATGAGGTCACTGACCTTGATAACCACCCATGTTTCTCCAGCCCCTTGTACTAGACTTCAACTTGTTCCATAGCCCTCTTTACCCTCTTATTTTGGAGGTTACCCTCTTACTATTATTACCCTCTTACTATGGAGAAAGCAATGGCACCCCACTCCAGCACTCTTGCCTGGAAAATCCCATGGATGGAGGAGCCCGGTAGGCTGCAGTCCATGGGGTCGCTGAGTCAGACACGACTGAGCGACTTCATTTTCACTTTTCACTTTCATGCACTGGAGAAGGAAATGGCAACCCACTCCAGTGTTCTTGCCTGGAGAATCCCAGGGACGGGGGAGCCTGGTGGGCTGCTGTCTATGGGGTCGCACAGAGTTGGACACAACTGAAGCAACTTAGCAGCAGCAGCAGCAGCATGGAGATTATATTATTTATTAAATTTAATTTTTTTCTACTGAAGTGTGGTTGACTTATAATGTGTTAGTTTCTGGTGTACAGCAAAGTGACTCAGTTCACTTCAGTTCAGTCACTCAGTCACGTCCGACTCTTTCCGACCCCATGGACTGCAGCACGCCAGGGCTCCCTGTCCATTACCGACTCCTGGAGTTCACTCAAACTCATGTCCATCGAGTCAGTGATGCCATCCAACCACCTCGTCCTCTGTCATCCCCTTCTCCTGCCTTTAATCTTTCCCAGCATCAGGGTCTTTTCCAGAGTCAGGTCTACACATCAGGTGGCCAAAGTACTAGAGTTTCAGCTTCAGCATCAGTCCTTCCAATGAATATTGTTATACATATACATGTATGTGTGTGTGTGTGTGTGTGTGTGGGTATATATATGTATTCACACCTGTATATATATTCTTTTCAGATTCTTTCCATTGTGGATTATTATAAGATGTTGAATACAGTTCCTTGTCTGTGCATGCATGCTCAGTCATCTCTGTCATGTCCAGCTCTTTGCAACCCTGTGAACCGTAGCCTGCCAGGCTCCTCTGTCCATCAGATTTTCCTGGCAAGAATACTGGAGTGGGTTGCCATGCCTTCCTCCAGGGGATCTTCCCAACCAAGGGATCAAACCTGCGTCTCCTGCGTCTCGTGCACTGCAGGCGGATTCTCTCCCACTGAGCCACTGGGGATCTGCTCTACAGTGAATCCTTGTTGTTTATCTATTTCATATGTAGCAGCTTGTACATGCCAATCCCAAGCTCTGAACTCATTCCTCTCACACCCCCTTCCCCTTGTAACTATAAATTTGTTTTCTATGTCTGTGAATTAGTTTCCGTTTTGTAAATAAGTTCATTTACACCATTTTTCAAGATTCAGCTTGTGACATCATACAATATTTGTCTTTCTCTGACTTCGTGTGATGACCTCTAGGTCCATGCATGTTGCTGCAGATGACATTATTTCACTCTTTTTATGGCTGAGTAGTATTCCATTGTGCACATGCGTGCGTGTGCGCGTGTGCGCGTGTGCGTGTGTGTGTGTGCGTGTGCGTGTGTGCATGTGTGTGTGTGTGCGCGCGTGTGTGTGCGTGTGCATGCATGCGCGCGTGTGTGCATGTGTGTGCGTGTGCGTGTGTGTGCGTGTGTGTGCGTGTGCGCGCGCACATGTGTGCGTGTGCGTGTGCGTGTGCATGTGTGCGTGTGCGTGTGCGTGTGTGTGTGTGTGTGTGCATGTGTACTCATCTTATTTACCCATTCATCTGTCAGTGGACACTTACGTTGCTTGCATGTCTTGGCTATTATAAATAGTGTTTGTATGAACATAGAGGTGTATGTATTTTTCAAATTAGACTCTTCTCCAGATATATGCCTGGGATGGGATTGCTGGATCATATGGTCACTCTATTTTTAGTTTTTTAAGAACTGGATATGGAACAACAGACTGGTTCCAAATAGGAAAAGGAGCACCTCAAGGCTGTATATTGTCACCCTGCTTATTTAACTTCTATGCAGAGTACATCATGAGAAATGCTGGGCTGGAAGAAGCACAAGCTGGAATCAAGATTGCTGGGAGAAATATCAATAACCTCAGGTATGCAGATGACACCACCCTTATGGCAGAAAGTGAAGAGGAACTAAAAAGCCTCTTGATGAAAGTGAAAGTAGAGAGCGAAAAAGTTGGCTTAAAGCTCAACATTCAGAAAACTAAGATCATGGTGTCTGGTCCCATCACTTCATGGGAAATAGATGGGGAAACAGTGGAAACAGTGTCAGACTTTATTTTGGGGGGCTCCAAATCACTGCAGATGGTGATTGCAGCCATGAAATTAAAAGATGCTTACTCCTTGGAAGGAAAATTATAACCAACCTAGATAGCATACTGAAAAGCACAGACATTACTTTGCCAACAAAGGTCCATCTAGTCAAGGCTGTTGTTTTTCCAGTGGTCATGTATGGATGTGAGAGTTGGACTGTGAAGAAAGCTGAGCACGAAAGAATTGATGCTTTTGAACTGTGGTGTTGGAGAAGACTCTTGAGAGTCCCTTGGACTGCAAGGAGATCCAACCAGTCCATCCTAAAGGAGACCAGTCCTGGGTGTTCATTGGAAAGACTGATGCTGAGGCTGAAACTCCAATACTTTGGCCACCTGATGCGAAGAGCTGACTCATTGGAAAAGACTCTGATGCTGGCAGGGATTGAGGGCAGGAGGAGAAGGGGATGACAGAGGATGAGATGGCTGGATAGCATCACCAACTTGATGCACATGAGTTTGGGTGAACTCCGGGAGTTGGTGATGGACAGGGAGGCCTGGCATGCAGCGATTCATAGGGTCGCAAAGAGCGACACGACTGAGTGACTGAACTGAACTGAACTGAAGTGAAGGAACTCTACACTCTTCTCCACAGTGGCTGCACCAATGTACACATGGAGTTTTTTTAAATAGACTTGTATATGGTCTTTTTTCACATAGACTGCCCTATGCCATCTAGAAGATCATCTCCATAAGCAGAGTCTCTGTTATTAATACTTAACTCGTTGCTGATTTTCAACACCCTGGACAGCACCAAGCTCATTCTACTTCTTAAAAATTACTAATATCATTGCTTTGCTCCTTCCTGCCTCTGATTTTGCTATAGCTGTTCCTATCACCTTGTATTTCTGTTCTATGTAAAGCTTTATTCATCCATTACAGCCCAGGAGGCTTCTCAGGTCAACTCTGACCCCTAATGAACCCTACTTCCTCTGAGATTCCCCACTGAGGCCCTTCCTTGGGGACACAGACTGAGGTCTTGGGCCTCAAGATAACAGTGACTTGGTGCCTTTCCCCTCTCACCCTCCTTCCCAGGTTCTGGCTGGATGTACCCAAGGCCTCTGCAGCTTGCTCCTTTCCTTGGCCATCAGCAGCAGACAGAGGGGCTTGCTGACAACCTCTCCAGCTCCTGCCACGTTTGCAAGGCCCCATCAGTCTAGTGTGGAACCGCAAGGCTACAGAGTCTCTTCTGTTTCCCCTGGGTCCCCTGCCACACATTCAGCCTGTCCTCAGACTCCTCCTCACACAGACACCAGCTGCCCACCGAGCACCTGCCACGCACCTGGCTCAAGGGGCTGCACTTACATGGGTCACTGAGCTTTGAGGCATATGGCCCCACACTTGCTCACGCTGACTGGATCCAGGATCAAGGCCTGAACCAGAGGCAAATACCCTGTGGACAGGCCGATGGGGAGCCTGTGAGGCAGCCTGGGAATACCAGCAGACTTGTGTTGAACATGTCCTGGGTACCAAGAACTCCCCTACACATGTCTTTGATCCTCACAGCCATCCTTTGAGGCCAGAGCTGTTATTATCATGTCCATTTCAAAGATCCAGAAATTGACTCAGGAACTTGCCTGGCATCAGGATTTGAGCCAGCTCTACCAGACTCCAGAGCAGGTACTGGGAATAACATACCACCCTTTCTTCTCCTTTTGGGTGGTGATTAACTGAAGAGCACAAATCCTCCTGATGAAACTGTGCAGCTCTAGGTGTCCTGCCTGCCACGAATGACTATGCATGTGTGTGTGTGCGTGTATGTGTGTGTGCGTGTGTGTGTGTGTGTGTGTGTGTGCATGCTGAGAGACATACAGACAGACACTCAGGGAATGGAGAAGTGGAGACATGGCCAAAAAAATGTGGAAGGGGGCTGGCAGCCAAAGCCAGGAGATGACAGAAGACTTGAGGGCAGAGATCAGGAGCAGAGAGCTAATCATCAGCTCCTGAATGGAGCCCCATTCTCCTTGAGGCCTGGCCCAGCAGTAGCTGGAGGGCTTCCCATCCCCTGGGGAGAACCCCAAGCCCACCTGCGTCCCTGGTAACCCAAGGTTCCTATGACAGTGTTGCTACCAAGTCCAGCATCACACTCCACCTTTGAATGACATCATCCCAGCCGTAGTCTCCTCTGTCACCATCCTTGTTATCACTGGCATAGATGTCTTCTCCATGCCACTCACACCTTGCCTATCCTTACCACCCCACCACCCACAGCACCTCCTTCATTCACTCATTCAGCAAGTATTTACGGAGCACCCTTTACGTGCCAAGTGCTCTTGTAGCCACTGGGAGTGCAACAGAAAGCAAAACCAAGTGTCAGCCCTCAGGGATCTCCATTCATTGTCCTCGCTCCCTCGCTGCAAGACCTCGAGCATGAGTGTCAGCCCCTCTGCTGCAACAGCATCGGTCATTATTCACTGAGCCCCTGCTCTGCGCAGCACCCCAGGCTGGGAACTGAGTGCGTAAGAGGCACCCACCCTTAACAGCACGTGTACTGCTTCCTCCTCTGTCATCTGCACGAAGGGAAAGCCCTCCTTGCAGGGACACCCCTCCAGTTTTCCCCCAGATGGTACCCCTCAAAGCCTGCTGCCGGCTGTTAGGCTGTCTGACCTACTTGGAAATCCTTTCATGCAAAAAAAAAAAAGGAGCTGACGCTTCATCTCAGAGGCAGCTGCTGCATTTCTCCAGAGCAGGAAAGGAAATAAGACAAAGCCTGGGCTCTCCTAAATTAAAAACATGCCCATGAGAAGCCAGAGAGGGGCTGAGGAGGACCCTGGGGATTGCAGAGGGCTCTGGCAGCCTCTGCTTGCAGCAACGCCTTGGCAAGATCACCTTAAGGCAAAACTGATGGGGCAGTAAGGACACATGGGTGGGGGCAGAGGAGCCCTTCTTCTCTGGCTGCAAATGAGCCCAGCCGTTCACCCAGGTGGCTCCCCCTGCCCAGCATCCCAGCTTCCCTCTAAGCCAGCTCTCCATCCATCTGTCCATATCACCGAGGGCCCATCAGCCCCCAGGGCTGGAATTCATTTAAATGGTATGTGAGCCGTGTGGCTAAAGCGCGTGTTAAGCAATGTTTATTACAATCAATAAATCATGGTCCCGTATCTGATTCAGAGACGGAAATAGCTCATGAGCCCGGGCCGCTGAGGAGAGAGAGGTGACCGCAGGCCCGGAGATAAGACAAACTCGATGAGGTCAGCCTCTCCATATCAGCTGCGAGGAGCTGGTATCCTGAGCCCTGATTCCATTTCTCCCGACAGTTCCTCCTCCCCGTCCTTCTCGGGGGAGCCTCAGGAGAGCCCAGATGGTCCGTGTTTCCCTCCTCTGGAGAGAAGGCTGGCCTGGGAGCAGGGGAGCGGCTTAGCTGGCCAGGTAGGTACCTCACTAAGAGCAGGGCATGGAGGAAAGGTTGTTGGGCTGCCTTTGGCGACTTCTTTCTGATTGTGGGAGGAAGTCTGGCTCCATTCCCTGCAAGCTGGGAAGGGAGGCGGGGTAAGAGAAGAGGAGATGCCTTGAAATGCCATGACTGGAAAGTCTGCAGCTTTGAGTGAGGGGTGAGAAGTGCTGTGGGCAAGAGGCACCATATGGATTCAGAGCACAGTATTGTCATCACAAAAACTGGAGCTCACATTCCAGCTTTGGTACTTCCTTGAATGAGTTCCCTAACCTCTTTGAGCGTCCCTTCCCTGTGTGTAAAGCAGGGGAAATACTATCACCTGCCTCACAGGAAGGTTGGGGAAACACAGTGAGTTAATGTCTATAGAAGCGCTCAGCACAAGGGCTACAATATGTGTTGTTGTTGTTGTTGAGTCACTAAGTCGTGTCCGACTTTTTGTGACCCCATGGACTGCAGCAGGCCAGGCTTCCCTGTCCTTCACCAACTCCCGGAGTTTGCTCAACCTCATGTCCATTGAGTCAGAGATGCCATCCAACCGTCTCATCCTCTGTCGTCCCCTTCTCCTCCTGCCCTTAATCTTTCCCAGCATCAGGGTCTTTTTCAATGAGTCAGTTCTTCCCATGAGGTGGCCAAAGTATTGGAGCTTCAGCTTCAGCGTCAGTCCTTCCAATGAATATTCATGACTGATTTCCTTTACGATGGACAGGTTTGATCCCCTTGCTATCCAAGGGACTCTCAAGAGCCTTCTCCAACACCACAATTTGAAAACATCAGTTCTTCAACACAACCTTCTTTATGGTCCAACTCTCACATTCCTACATGACTACTGGAAAAACCATAGCTTTGACTAGATGGACCTTTGCCAGGAAGGAAATGTCTCTGCAATATGTTTAGTGCCCATGAGTGGCATTTACTGTGGGAGGCCTGCTGCGGCCCGTGGAGTTGCAAAGAGTGAGGCATAATTTAGTGACTGAACAACAACTGTGGGAGGCTGGATAATGGCCCCAAAGACGTCCTCATCCTAATTCCCAGAATCTGTGAATGTTTTGCATATGGAAAAGGGATTCTGCAGATGCAAGTAGCTAAAGGAGCTAGAGATGAGGAGATTATCCTGGATTATCCAGTGGACCCAGTGCAATCACAAGGATCCTATTAGAGGGAGGAAGGGGAAGTTGGAGTGAGACGGCCATGTGACCACAGATGCGATGGGAAGCAGAGCCAGAGGGGACACTGCACTGACCACAATGGAGACGGAGCAGGGGCTGCAAGCCAAGGAATGCCGGCAGCTCCAGACGCCGCAAGAGGCAAGGGAATAAACTCTCTTCCAGAACCTCCAGAGAGAACCAGCCCTTCCAACAGCTTGGTTTTGGCCCTGTAAGGCTCATTTCAAACTTCTGACCTCCAGAACTGTAAGAGAACAAACCTGTGTGATTTTAAGCTACTGGTTTGTGATTATTTGTCACAGCAACAACAAGAAAACTAAGACTTGTGAAGTGTACAGGGGACCCCTTCCCTGATGAGAGATCAGAGCAACATCAAGAAAACTAACACTCGTCACAAAACTAACGATTGTGAAGACGATGATGTTGGTGACGCTATACAAACGTCTGAGATGCCTCCCAGGGTCCCTGGCTGGTACAAGCAGCTGCCATCAATCCCCTTGTAAGGTGAAACCTGGCGAGAGAAGACTCTGCTTGTGCCCATTTGGCATGACCAGTACAGACCAGGTGGGAGGTTGGAGTGTCTCTTGGACTTCTGATCCCCTGAAGGTGGCAGCCAAAACCGCGGTGGTCCCGGGCTTGTGGGCTGATACGCGGGCCATCTGAGACATTGAGCGGAACGGATTCATAGGACTCTGAGCTGTTGGTCAGAACTTGTACACTGGCTAGGGTGGCCACTGTTTGGAGCTTGGAGAAGGAAGAGATGGCAGGAGCAAGTTTTGGGGGAATCCAAATGCTGTGTGGGCAATTAAAAGTAAGGATTTGAGAGAATAGCCCGGAAACACATACATTACCATATGTAAAATAGACAGCCAGCGGGAGTTCGCGGGATGACACAGAGAACCCAAAGCCGGTGCTGTGTGACCACCTGAAGGACTGGGATGGGGAGGGGTTCAAAAGGGAGAGGACATGTGTTTCCCTATGGCCGGTTCATGTTGATGTGTGGCAAAAACCATCACAATATTGTAAAGCGAGTGGCTTCTAATTAAAAATAAAATTTAAAAACTCAACATTAAAAGACTAACATCAAAATAAAAAAAAAGTAAGGACTTGGCAGAACCAGTTGTCAATATGGAGAGCTGGACAGAGGCTTGATCACAGAGCCGAGGCAGGGGACCCCTCCCTGGTAAGAGAGCAGAGCAAACTGTCTCTGATAGAGACACCTGACCCTGTTCCAGGGCTACTCACAAGCCCCCTGGCTAAGATGAGTCCCAAGCCTCAGAGTCAGGGGCGCCTACCATGCTGTCCGTGAACTGCAGCTCCAGGAGAGAAAGACCAAGGGACTGTCAGAATGAGGAGTTTCATGTTCTTTTGAATTATCTTCTCTCCTGGATGAATGCATGAACCCAGTACCAGGATCTCCTCTGACGAGGGCAGGGTTTTTGCTCCTAAATTAGACAGCCGAGCCATGCTCTGCAGAATGGCTTGGCTGGTGGGAAGCAGTGGATGGCACTTTCCTTTCCCTTAAGTGGAGCTGCCAGCTCTCCTGGAAGCTCCTTGTCTGTCCCATGAAGGACTGCGGTGGGCGAGGGAGATGGTGGGTGATGGTGGAGCATCATGCATGCTACGTGATGGACACTGGTGCCGTCTCGGGGGGAGATGCCTGAGAAGAGAGGGACGAGGTGTCAGTGGCCTGGGTGAGTCCAGGGTCTACACTGGTGGTTCCCAAGTGCTGATGCCTGGATGAGCCTCAACTGAATCACCCAGTGAGGGGAGGGGGTGTGGGTCTAAAGTATGGGCTTCAGGGACCTGCTCCCGGAGGAGACGCCTACTCAGGCGTCTGGGGTAGGACATCTGCAACTTTGTTGCCGCCCTCTCTACAGTGACACCCAGAACCTGCCCCCAGCCCCCTCTCGCATGATCTGGACCAGTTCCTGCTACGAGCCAGCCTCCCTTGGCTTCAGAGCTCAGTTACAACCCTGGGCCCCGGACCTGGCACGGGGCATGGCTCTTCCCCACACGCCTCGGGCCCCTTCCCCAAGGACTGAGGGAGCGGGTTTGTCCTTCAAATGGCATCCCCAAGCAGCTTCTTTTCTGCCTCCCAGTTCAGAACAGCATTGCGGATGGGTCCCCGGAGACTGGGTTATTTTGCCTGCAGCGCCTGTACCCAGGGGTTGGTACGGGAACTTGGGAGACGGGGAAACCGGTTTTGTCCTGTTGGTTCTTATCTTGTGATCAAACTCATCTCTAGCCTGGCATCCCCAGAGTGTGGCAGGCAGGGCCAGAGCCCATCCAGAAGAGGTGCGATTATAACCTCATCAGGAGAAGACTGTGAACGAGGGGGAGGAAAGGGGCAGGGGAGGGGAGGGGAGACCAGAAAGAGGAGGAAATAAAGGAAATAATGGCAACCTCCTTCTTCCCCCACCTCCATGCAAACCACCCCCCCCAACCACCGCCCAAGCACAGCAGCTGGAAACGTGACTCTGATGCATAAATATAAAGATCTTCCTCTATTGCGGGGCTTCCCACTGGCATTTAGGACTGGGCAGTTCTTTGCTGTGGGCACTGTTCTGTGCGTGGAAGGATGTCTGGCAGCATCTCTGGCCTCTGTTCACGAGATTCGAGCAGCATCCACCTCCAGTTAAGACAACCGAAAACATCTCCAGATACTGCCAAGCATCCTCTTAGGGGCAAAGCTGCCCTTAGTGGAGAGCCACTGCCAAACTGCCGAAAACCCGCCGGTGGCCTCTCTGCTGGAGTGCGTTCTTGCTCCTAATTCCTCATCCATGCTTTAGCCACACGGCTTTGTAGTCCCTTCCATTAGAGGCTGAGCACACTTCCCCAACCCAGTGACGCTGGGGTCCAGCCAGAGGCTTGCTTGCACCTGAACAAGAGCGGGAGACACGGAGTGGCCGTGCCGAGACCAGGCATTTAGAGCCGCCGCCTGCTGGAGCTGAGACCTCACGCGTGTGCCACCCAGCCTCTCAGGAACATCAGACCTGGAGGTGCCCACTGGCTCCAGGAAGAGGAGGTGCGCGTGTGGGGCAAGTCTGCACCCCATCCGTGGCTGGTGGCAGGCCCCGCCAAGCCCAGGCTAGACGAGGCTGCCCCCAGACACCCCGCAGGTGAGTGAGTGAGGATACACGGTTGCTGTGCTAAGGCACTGGGTGGTTTGCTATGCAGTGTTATTGGCAATAGCTGACTATTACAGCTTCCTGTTGAAATCGGGAGAATCCTGAACTACTTACTCTGACTCATGAGGCTCTACATGACCTGGCCACTGCCTAACTCTCTTGGGGGTTGGACAGGGGTGGAGTAAGCTCACCAGGGTGAAGGAAAAGCAAGAAAAAAGACCCTGACATTGAGTGGTACGAGCTGTTTGTATTATATATTTGGGGACCTAGAGATTATCATTACTGAATGAAGTAAGTCAGATGGAGAGAGGCAAATATATATCACTGATATGTGAAGTCTAATAAACAGAAATGAACTTGTTTCCAAAACAGTAACAGACTCACAGACATAGAAAACAAACTTACGGTTACCAAAAGGGAAAGGGAGGGAGGGGTGAGTTAGGAGAAGGGATTAACATATAAAATAAACAGCAAAGTGTTCAGTATCTTGCAATCGTCTGTGGTGGAGTCTTAAAAGACACATGTATGTTTGTATAACCGAATCGTGTTTTGCTATCCACCTGAAGCTATTAATAACGCAATATTATAAATCAGTTGCAAAAAGAAGGTCCTGGAGCAGGACCGAGATGGGGCCTTCAAGGGACAGAAACATGCTCAGTGTTAGGCAGCGAACAGACCTCCTTTTGGAGACCTGGCGGGCTACGGTCCACAGGGTCGCAAAGACTCAGACACGACTGAAACAATTTAGCATGTATGGAGACCCGTCTTAACCAGGTTTTCCATGGACAGAGGAGTGTGGTGGGCTGCAATCCATGGGGTCTGTCCCTGGGATTCTCCAGGCAAGAATTCTGCAGTGGGTGGCCTTGCCCTCCTCCGGGGGCTCTTCCCAGCACAGGAATCAAGCCTGCATCCCTTACATCTCCTGCATTGGCAGCTGGGTCTAGTCAGAGTTAAAATCCAGGCCATTATGATGATAGATTCCGGGCGTGTCCTTGTCGCCCCCACCACAGATGACGATATTATTGAGTAAGCACTTCTTCTGGACCAGACGCTAGACTAAGTACTTAGCATCCAGAATCAATCTTCCCATGCTAATGAGGGTAGTTCGATTATGCCCATTTTGCAGATGGGGAAATCAAGTTCTTACTTGCCTGAGCTCACACTAATAGTGGTAATAGAGAGAGAATTCAAACTCAGGTCCGCCTGACCCCAGAGCTCCAGCTCTCCAGCCACTGCCTGGTCTCCCCCTGACTAGCACTACACACCCAGCCATTTTCCAGAACAAATTTTCCCTTCAGGGAGCAGGAGAGACGTGCTGCCTTTCAAGTGCATGACACCTTCCGGAGACAAGTGTCACTGCGCTGCCATCAGAGTCTTCGGTGACTCTCAAAGGCCTGCTACGCGCTCTCCAGGTTCACAGCGCCAGCACCCTCTCCTTCAGCAGGGTGGGGTGAGTTGCTGGCTTATCTGAGGACAGGTCTCCAGGTGCACGTTATGGACAGACTCCAGGGGGACGTTCAGGCTCTGTAGTCTGGTCCCACGGTTAACAGGCAACACCAGTAGAGTGAGGCAACAGATAGGGCAAGGTAAAAGACTGGTTTTGCGGGAGACTGGCCAGGGCAAAAGGGTCTCCGGGAGGGCCTTTGGGGCTTAGGGGAGCTTTAAAGGATACATAAGTCTGGACTCCACCCCAACCTGGGATTTGGAGCTTAGGGCTGTATTTCTTTTAAGGTTTCTTCCATCCCCAGCTGGTTCCGATTTGCACCCCTGCTTAAGAATTTCCATCCAGGAGGCAGTGCTCCATGGAATATATTCTGCCTGTGCCACTCTGTTCCCATCACGTTTCGTGGCCAGGGTCTTTGCTGTCACCTCCTCTTCCATGATGCCTTCCTGGGTTTATCACTCAAAGGCAGAAGCCTTTCCTGAACTCCTTTCTCCGTACCTGATGTTTGACCCTTCTCAAAGCACACCCATAGGGAACTCAGTCAGCTTTGTCCCTAAACTTTCTTCCCTTTCTTGGGTTCTCTGCCTCAATAAGGCCTACCTCCATTCCTCCAAAAAGCCAGAAAAGGTGGGTACCACAGATGATTAAGGGTTGAGGCCTGAAACTGTGCAGTCAATCCCCCGAGTGTGTGGCATGGCTGCACTGCTCTGGTGTGTGACTATCAGCCAGTTATTTAACCTCTCTGAGCCTCAGTTTCCTAATCTGTAAGATGAGGCAGCAATACGCATGTACCCTAAGGATATGGTTACTGCTGCTACTGCTAAGTCGCTTCAGTCATGTCCAACTCTGTGCGACCCCATAGACGGCAGCCTACCAGGCTCCCCAGTCCCTGGGATTCTCCAGGCAAGAACACTGGAGTGGGTTGCCATTTCCTTCTCCAATGCATGAAAGTGAAAATTGAAAGTGAAGTCGCTCAGTCCTGTCTGACTCAGCGACCCCATGGACTGCAGCCTACCAGGCTCCTCCGTCCATGGGATTTTCCAGGCAAGAGTACTGGAGTGGGGTGCCATCGCCTTCTCCAGGATATGGTTAGGAGTCAATGCGATGACACACACAGGGTGCTGGGGCAGCACTCGGCACGCAGCACGGCTCAGCCCGTGTGCAGTCATCCTCCTTGGGGCCTCACTCTGCACCCCTTGTATCCAATTCACCCCCGAGCCCTGTCATTCCTGTCTCCCAAACATCAACTCCATCCTCTTTACTCATCTCCATGGCAACCCCCTGAGTGCAGGTCACTCTGTGCAGGACAAGCACACTGCCTCATCCCTGGTCCCCTGCTTCCCTCCTACCCGCCTCTGACCTGTTCTCCACACAGTGGCAGGGGAAACGAACCTTTAAAAACACGGATGGGGTCGTGGGATCCTGCCCCTTTGCTGATAAAGCCTTCAGGCTGTCGCAGTGCGCGTCCTCTGCCTGGCCCTCTGTCCACCCCTCCCATCTTCCCCCGGCTCTCCCCCGCACATCCTCAAAGCTGAGCCAAGACGTCGTCGTCTGAGGGGACCCTGATTCCCAGGTCAGATCCCGGGCTCTGTGCCTCCAGGGCCCGTCTCACGCGTCCCCTGTTACAGCACTTTGTGTGCGGCGTTACCGTGACTGTCTCTGGTCCAGTCTGCTCTCTGGGCTTGAACACAAACACCCCTCACTTGACACAAAGCAAACAGGGGATCGAAGCTCCCGCCGTCTTTGTGATCAGCAACGCCCGCGTCACCTCTCTGGTCAGCTCCTACAGTCACCTCCTGCTATGACTGATGTCTGATACGGGAGCCACCTAAGGCAAGGGCAAGTTAAGGCCTCAAGAAAGATGTTTCAACGCCTTACATCTTCTCTGCCACCCTCTCTTCTAAATCTAGGGACCAGCTGGAGCATTTCAGCCCATCTGTATGTGGTCTCCCCTCCCTTCCTCCCAAACTGTGATCTGCACTTGAAGAGCATCTCTGAAATCCCCTAGGGCAAAACCCTCTGCAGGAATGAGGGGGCGAGGCTCCTGAACAGCCTGGTGCAACAGGGCTGGAGCCATCAAATGACTCCCCAAATCCCAGCGCCCGCCCACACCCCCACACCTGAGGCTCATCTGCCCTGGTTGAGGCTCTCAGTACTCCCTGGAAAGGGCCTCCCAGGCTTCTTGTGGATTCTTACGGCTCACCCCTGGCTTTGTCTCTCAGGATTGTGCAGTAAGCACTTCTCTTGGGTGTAGAGTGAGCAGTGACTGGGATGCTATTTTTGGCCTACCCTGTCATCTCTTGGTTACCATCTCTGCCCAGCCAGCGTTTGGATCCAGGTCCAGCAGAATCCCATGCACAGAGGAGCCTGGTGGGCTACAGTTCATGGGGTCGCAAGAGTCGGACATGACTTAGTGACCAAACCACCACCAAGAGAAAATGGGAGAGAGGCTTTGAGAACTCAACACTTAATTCGATGTCTTCCTTTTTTTCTTTGAGAGAGGTAGTGAACAAGGCGATTTTACATGGAGTAAATTTTTGCATCTGTCTGAATCCAGTCTGGAAAACTCGCCATCCCCAAGCGTTGTGATGGGAATGGGTAAATTCCTATTGCCTTGAGGCTACCAACTTAGCTTCCTTTCATTTGCACTGAATCAGCCAAAACAGCAGACATCCCCAATATTAGGTGCCTTCCAGCCCAACGTTAGACCCGAAGCACATTCAAAACCAAAGAGATGTTTCTGAGTATTCTAAAATTGTTCGGACCACTCTCGGATTCCCAAGGGATGTAGGAAGTGCCATCTGCTCCATGACGGCCCCCGGGAAGATCACTTCCTTCCCCAAGGCTGGTACCGAAGGCTGTTTCTCTCTAAGCGGGGGAGTGGGCTCCATCAGCCTCAGAAAAGCTCCACAGCCATCTTTCAAAAAGGTGCATCCTCCACAGGACTCAGCAAGTCCACTCCCGCATGTGCACCCAAAGGAACGGAAACCTGGATCTCGAAGAACTGTTTGCACATGTCTGTTCATGGCAGCGTGCTCACACCAGCCAAAAAGTGGAAGCAGCCCCAAGAACCAACCCATTCATGGATGAATGGATAAGCAAACTGTGGCATATACACTCGGTGGAATATTACTCCGTGGGATACTGAAAAAGGAGGAAATGTTGACGCAGGCTCCAACACGGACGCAGCCTGTGAGGACACTGTATGCTTGGCTGCTCAGCTGTGTCTGACTCTCTGTGATCTGACGGATTGTAGCCTTGGAGAAGCGCACGGCATCCCACTCCAATATTCTTGCCTGAAGAATCCTGTGGACAGAGGAGCCCGGCGGGCTACAGTCTGTAGGGTTGCAAAGAGTCAGACATGACTTTGCACGCACACATGGAGTATAGCCTGCCAGGCTCCTCTGTCCATGGAATTCTCCAGGCAAGAATACTGGAGTGGGTTGGCATTTCCTACTCCAGGGGATCTTCCTGACCCAAGGATTGAACCCCCAGCTCCTGTATCTCCTGCATTGGCAGGAGATTCTTTACCATTGTGCCGCCTGGGAGGCCGGGGAGGACAGTAAGCTCAGGAAATAAGCCAGTCACCAAAGGCAGTGTTGTGTGATTCTAATATATGAAGTACCTGAAGTAGGACAATTCACAAAGACAGAAAGCAGAAGGGCGGTTACCAGGGCGGGTAGGGAGGGTGGGAAATGGGGAGTTCTTGTTCAATAACTCCAGAAAGAAAGAAGACACAGAGCCAAAGCACAAACAACACCCAATTGTGGGTGTGACCGGTAATGGAAGCAAGGTCCGATGCTGTAAAGAGCAATATTGCACAGGAATGTGGAATGTTAGGTCCATGAATCAAGGCAAATTGAAAGTGGTCAAACAGGAAATGGCAAGAGTGTATGTCAACATTCTAGGAATCAGCGAACTAAAATGGACTGGAATGGGTGAATTTAACTCAGATGACCATAATATATACTACTGTGGGCAAGAATCCCTTAGAAGAAATGGAGTAGCCATCATGGTCAACAAAAGAGTCCGAAATGCAGTACTTGGATGCAATCTCAAAAACGACAGAAGGATCTCTGTTCGTTTCCAAGGCAAACCATTCAATATCACAGTAATCCAAGTCTATGCCCTGACCAGTAATGGTGAAGAAGCTGAAGTTGAACGGTTCTATGAAGACCTACAAGACCTTCTAGAACTAACACCCAAAAAAGATGTCCTTTTCATTATAGGGGACTGGAATGCAAAAGTAGGAAGTCCAGAAACACCTGGAATAACAGGCAAATTTGGCCGTGGCGTACAGAATGAATCAGGGCAAAGGCCAAAAGTTTTGCCAAGAGAACACACTGGTCATAGCAAACACCCTCTTCCAACAACACAAGAGAAGACTCTATACATGAACATCACCAGATGGTTAATACCGATATCAGATTGATTATATTCTTTGCAGGCAAAGATGGAGAAGCCCTATACAGTCAGCAAAAACAAGACCGGAAGCTGATTGTGGCTCAGATCATGAGCTCCTTATTGCCAAATTCAGACTGAAATTGGAGAAAGTAGGGAAAACCACTAGACCATTCAGGTATCACCTTAATCAAATCCCTTATAATTATACAGTGGAAGTGACAAATAGATTCAAGGGATTAGATCTGATAGACAGAATGCCTGAAGAACTATGAATGGAGGTTTGTGACACTGTACAGGAGACAGGGATCAAGACCATCCCCAAGAAAAAGAAATGCAAAAAAGCGAAATGGTTGTCCGAGAAGGCCTTACAAATAGCTGTGAAAAGAAGAGAAGCAAAAGGCAAAGGAGAAAAGGAAAGATAAACCAATTTGAATGCAGAGATCAAAAGAATAGCAAGGAGAGATAAGAAAGCCTTCCTCAGCAATCAATGCAAAGAAATAGAGTAAAACAACAGAATGAAAAAGACTAGAGATCTCTTCAAGATAATTAGAGATACCAAGGGAACATTTCATGCAAAGATGGGCTTGATAAAGGACAGAAATGGTAGGGACCTAACAGAAGCAGAGAATATTAAGAAGAGGGGGCAAGAATACACAGAAGAACTGTATAAAAAAGATCTTCACAACCCAGATAATCACGATGGTGTGATCACTCACCTAGAGCCAGACATCCTGGAATGTGAAGTCAAGTGGGCCTTAGGAAGCATCACTATGAACAAAGCTAGTGGAGGTGATGGAATTCCAGTTGAGCTATTCCAAATCCTGAAAGATGATGCTGTGAAACTGCTGCACTCAATATGCCAGCAAATTTGAAAAACTCAGCAGTGGCCACAGGACTGGAAAAGGTCAGTTTTCATTCCAATCCCAAAGAAATGCAAAGCCAAAGAATGCTCAAACTACCTCATAATTTCACTCATCTCACACACTAGCAAAGTAATGCTCAAAATTCTTCAAACCAGGCTTCAGCAGTATGTGAACTGTGAAATTCCAGATGTTCAAGCTGGATTTAGAAAAGGCAGAGGAACCAGAGATCAAATTGCCAACATCCACTGGATCATCGAAAGAGCAAGAGTTCCAGAAAAACATCTATTTCTGCTTTATTGACTATGCCAAAGCCTTTGACCGTGTGGATCACAATAAACTGTGGAAAATTCTGAAAGAGATGGGAATACCAGACCACCTGACCTGCTTCTTGAGAAACCTGTATGTGGGTCAGGAAGCAACAGTTAGAATTGGACATGGAACAACTGGCTCCAAATCGGGAAAGAAGTACGTCAAGGCTGTATATTGTCACCCTGCTTATTTAACTTATATGCAGAGGACATCATGAGAAATACTGGACTAGATTAAGCATAAGCTAGAATCAAAATTGCAGGGAGAAATATCAATAACCTCAGATATGCATATGACACCACCCTTATGACAGAAAGTGAAGAACTAAAAGGCCTCTTGATGAAAGTGAAAGAGGAGAGTGAAAAAGTTGGCTTAAAGCTCAACATTCAGAAAACTAAGATCATGGCATCTGGCCCCATCACTTCATGGCAAATAGATGGGGAAACAGTGGAAACAGTGGCTGACTTTATTTTTGGGGGTCCAAAATCACTGCAGATGGTGACTGCAGCCATGAAATTAAAAGATGCTTGCTCCTTGGAAGGAAAGTTATGACCAACCTGCTGCTGCTGCTGCTAAGTCGCTTCAGTCATGTCTGACTCTGTGCGACCCCATAGATGGCAGCCCACCAGGCTCCCTCGTCCCCTGGGATTCTCCAGGCAAGAACACTGGAGTGTTCTATGACCAACCTAGATAGCATATTAAAAAAGCAGAGACATTACTTGGCCAACAAAGGTCCATCTGGTCAAAGCTATGGTTTTTCCAGTAGTCATGTATGGATGTGAGAGTTGGACTATAAAGAAAGCTGAGCACTGAAGAATTGATGCTTCTGAACTGTGTTGTTGGAGAAGACTCTTCGAGTCTCTTGGACAGTAAGGAGATCCTAAAGGAAATCAGTCATGAATATTCATTGGAAGGACTGACGCTGAAGCTGAAACTCCAATACTTTGGCCACCTGATGTGAAGAACTGACTCATTGAAAAAGACCCCGATGCTGGGAAACATTGAAGGTGGGAGGAGAAGGGGACAACAGAGGATGAGATGGTTGGATGGCATCACTGACTCAGTGGACACGAGTTTGAGGAAACTCCGGGAATTGGTGATGGACAGGGAGACCCGGTGTGCTGCAGTCCATGTGGTGGCAGAGAGTCGGACATGACTGAGCGAGTGAACTCACTCACTGTTCAATGGACGCAGAGCCCTAGTTTTGCAAATGAGAAAATTCTAGGGATCCGTTGCACAATAGTGTGAATATACTTAATACTCCAGAACTGTGCCCTTAGGTGGCTTCCTAGGTGGCATTAGTGGTAAAGACCCCACCTGTCAATGCAGGAGACATAAGAGTCGTAGGTTCGATTCCTGGGTTGGGAAGATCCTCTGGAGAAGGAAAAGGCAGCCCACTCCAGTATTCTTCCCTGGAGAATCGCATGGACAGAGGAGCCTGGCGGGCTACAGTCCATGGGGTCGCAGAGAGTCGGACGTGACTGCGTCAACTTCACACACGTACACTTAGAAATGGTTAACATGGTCGAGTTCATGTTAGGCGGTTTTTACTGTAATTAAAATTTTTAAAGTATACGTTATACATGTATTTGATTTTTTAACACAAAAGCAGAAGAGGCTCTTAATTCCTATGGCCTGGATACTGTTTTTTGAACATTCCCCCAAAAGTAAGGTAATATGCACAATGATTAGAATACCTAAACTTTACAGAAAAGCATAAATTATATCTATTTTTTTTTAAATTCACACTAAAAGGATAATTTACACCATTCTGGATCTTGCTTTTTTCACTTAACAATGGCTTGGAGATCTTTCTTAATCAACGCACGCAGCCCCATCATTCTTTTCAACAGTCCCACAATCATCAGAAGAGTGTCCATTATTTGAGCCCTTATTGTAGGTCACGTGTTATTCAAGCAACCAACATGCACTGACTGATTGAGTCTCCCCAGACTTTCTGAAGCAGGTCCTACAATCACTGCCTTTTATACAGAGACGGGTCCAGGGAGGGTCACTAGCTTGTCCAAGTCCACAGGGACGGGGGTGACAGGGCGGACGCTGAGACCCAGAGGCCTGGGCTCCAGGTGTGGCAGCTTGACCCCAGCAGCAGGTTCTTATACCAACGAACGAGACCTTCCTACCAGTTCCTTTCTCATGGCAATTCTGGCTGTTTTCACTCTTTTGCTGATGTAAATAATGCTGAGTAAATATTTTTGCCTGTGTGCAGCATACATGTGTGTGCGTGTGTGTGTGTGTTTATCTTAAACACAAATACAAGAAAAAGTCTACGGGGTAAATTCCCAGCTCTGGAATGGATGGGTTGAAAGATCTGTGCATTTCAAGCTTTGATATTAGTGTCAAATCACCTTCCAAAGAAGGAGCATCTATTTACTCTCTCACCACTAATGGATGAGCGGGCTGGGAGGCGTCTCCTCTGAAGTGCGCACTGAGAATGTTCCAGGAATACCTGAGCAGGCGCATCGCTTTCTTTCTAAGAGCTGGCTTTTTGCACTTCACCAGTATCCTGGCTAGCTTGGACCAGCACCTAAGGGAGATCGAGGGCTGGACTTGGGGTGGGGTGTCACCCCAAAACCAGGACGGAGGAGAAGCAGCATGAATGACAGTGATGTCGCGACTCAGCCCTTGAATGCTGACGGGCCAGGCTCTGTGCGAAGGAGAGGCCACGCCGATTTCCGGTTCTCCTAGAAGACGGCAGCTTGCCTTAGGGTATCCGCACCCCGAGAGGACCCTGGCGACAGTGCCCAAGGCTGCAACCCTGCTGCCTGGGAGGACACCTGGACTGGGGTCCCGGCTCTCCAGTTAACTTGCTGTGGGACCTGAGTCAGGTTACCTTCCCCTGGGCCTCAGTCTCCCCATCTGTAATATGAGAAGGAAGTACTCAGGGCCCTGTAACCCCTTTCCAGCCGCACCATCATGCGATTCTGTGATTCTCCACATGGGCCGGGATTCCCGGAGACCTCCTTCAGGCTTGCGTGTCTCTGTGGAGCGCGGTGAACTCCATGCGGCCTGTAGCTGGGCCGCCTGGGGACAAAGCCCAGCTCGGAGTCGTACTAGCTGCGCTGTCATTGTTCAGCGTCTAAGTCGTGCCGACCTCTTTGCAACTCCAAAGACTGCAGCGCACCAGCCTCCTCTGCCCTCCACTGTCTCCCAGAGTTTGCTCAAATTCAGGTCCACTGGGTCGGTGATGCTATCTATTAGCTGTGTGTCCTCCAGCAAATAACCTAATCTCTCTGACCGTTGGTTCCTTCATCTGAAAGAAAGAATAAAATAGTTATGTGTTAGAGGTTTGGGGAGAACAGAGAGAATCCGTGTGAGTGTCTGGCATGTAGCAAGCTTTGCTGGTGCTCCTACTAGTACCTTCTTTCCACTGGCACCCGGGGCAAGGAGACGCTGGTAAAGGCTGCTTCTTCTTGGCCTTCGGCTGCCTGGCTGAACAAGGCCCCTCACGCCTTGAAAGTCACCCATCACCCAGCCTCTGTGTGCCTGCCAGAGGTGGAGAGACACGTTTACAATTGCAAGTAACATTGGTAGAGGGGTCAGGGGCTCGCCAGGGAGTGGACGCTGTAGGAAGTAAAGAGGCCCGTGGTTCCTGCCTCGATGTCCCTGTCTCTGGTCTGGGAAGGCGGCTGCTGACAGAGAGGTGGAGAGGATCCCGTGGGGCGCCCCTGCCCTCCTCTGTGGGAAAGCAGGACTGGGGAGACCTGCACACCTGGGAGCAAGGTCTGGGGCTGGCACCACGCAGCCAGCTGTCTGTGGGCAAACAGCTGTGCTCTCTGAGCCTCAGTTTCTTCATCTCTAGAATGGGCACAGCAGTGGCATCGCCAACTATTGTAAGTGCTACTACAGCACTTACGCAAAAGCGCTCTGCACACAGTAGGTGCTCGTGACCGTTGGTGGGCCTTGCTTCCCTGCTCTGCACACAGTAGGTGCTCGTGACCGTTGGTGCGCCTCGCTCCCCTGCTCTGCCCACAGTGGGTGCTCGTGACCGTTGGTGCGCCTCGCTCCCCTGCTCTGCCGACAGTGGGTGCTCGTGACCGTTAGTGCGCCTCGCTCCCCTGCTCTGCACACAGTAGGTGCTCGTGACCATTAGTGGGCCTCGCTCCCCTTCTTGGAGTCCAGGAAGCCCTGTGAGCAGAGCCCCAGCTTGCACGCCAAGAGGAGGCAGGCAACGGGGAGCGGCAGGCTCTGCCCCTTGCCCTAGCAGAGCTCTCGATCCCAGGGCCACCCCAAACCCTGTGCACAGCGAGCTGCACACGTTGGCCCTCAAGGTCATTCCCTTGTGTCCATTCCTGAGAGGCACCTGGGGCCTCACTTCTCAGAGAGTGGTACTGCATCTCTCAGAGATGCAGGTACTTCTCAGAGAGTGGCTGTGGACCAGGAGCCCCAGCACCCCCTGGGATCCTGTAAGAAATGCTCATCAGTGTCTGCCCTTTAACAAGGTCCCAGGGGGTTCACGTCCACAGCCAAGTTTGAGAAGTGCTGGATGGATCCTCGTCCCCATGGTCCCAGCTCACCTTTGCTGCTGTCTCCTGGGCCCAGAGGTCAATGACAGGAAGGAACAGATGTGGTCATTTCAGACCCACAGAGGAGGGAGGAGATGCTCTGGAAGGGGGCATCACTTGGGATGCAGGTACTTCTTCTGGGATGGCAGCCTGCCTGTGCCCCCACCCCCACTTGCCCGGTCCAGGGGGCCGCAGGTATAGGGGACTGTGTCATCACCCAGCGAGCAGCCCTGGGAGGTCAGACTGCAGGACAGAGCCTTTGCCTTCCCACCAGCCTCCTCCCACTCCCCTGGCCCCGTGTCTGAGGGGGCGAGCGGCGGAGACTGACGCAGCTGGGGCCAGCCAGCCGGTAATGAGGCAGATCCACCAAGCAGCTGCTGCAGAAGGCGCATTAAAGATGCTTGATCCCACTTTAATAACCTGCCAGCCTGAGCGGCCAAACGTGGCTCAGAAGTTGTGGAACAAGAGGGCCATTTCTTATTATTTTTAATAAAGAGCTTTTCATAACTGACTTCATAGGTGCTATTAACATGCCGCATGTTTAATAAGATGACATGGTAACAAGGGGGCTTCCTCATTCCTCACGTGCCGAAGAGGCAGGAGCATCTGTGGGCACGTCCACAGTCACATGCCAGCATGCACCACGCAGCTGGAGCGGTCCACAGGCCTATACGCAGGGCTGCCTGGGCACCTGTGGACACACGCGTGAGCGCATGCGTGCTCTCACAGGTGTATGCATGCCACACACGTGCAAGTGCAGGAGCCTGCAGCGGGAGCATGTGGGCCTGGTCGTGGGAACTGCACAAACACGCCCTTGTGACAAGAAAAGTGCATGTCCGTGCACACATGTGGCTTTCCAGTCCAGGACACAGAAGGGAAAAACGTGTTTGAGCTGTGTCTCCACGGACACACAGGAGTCCCCTCCCACGCGCCTCGCAGGGCAGCAGGGTGGGGGATGGGGTGCTGGGACCCCCTCCTCCCGCATGTGTGCCAAGCAGCCGCGGGAGAGTGGATCAGACCCGAGAAGGGTGGTTAGGACGGAGGGCCAGGCTGGCAGGAGACGGGAGGTAACCAGCCCCTGACGTCAAAAACACAGAGGCTGTGCTCCCGCAATGTCCCCCCAGGCCAGCCATTTTTTCAGTCCAGTGCAGGCATTAGCTGATTCCCCATCCTCGGGATGGAGTCGAGGACACGGTGAGGGGTGCAGGGCTCCATGACCAGCTCTACAGTCAAGGAAAATGCTCCACGGAGAGGACGGGTGAGTGACGGGGAGTCAGGGCTGGGGACTGTGTGTCCACCCCTCTAAGAGCAGAGGTGGGGGCAGACGTGGGGCGGGAGGGCTCAGGGTTCGCGGTGGAGAGGGAAGGAGAAGAAAAGGGGAAAAGAGGTGCTGTGTGCCCCGCGCGGGGTGGGGCTGAGCCCGAGGGTCGTGTGGGAGGCGGCGAGCTCCTGGGGCTTGGGGGGCGGGGTTCACACCCACTCTCGAGCCTGATGCCCACTCACTCTGGGAGGAAGGGAGGGGTCGGGGGCCCATTTTCTCCACCGAGGTCTGGGAGGTTGCGCCCCAGGTGATGCTGCGGAGCCGGCCCCCTCCCGGGCCTGCGGGCTCCAGGGGAGGTGTGAGCCCTCTGGGGCCCGCAGGGCAGCCCCACGCCTTCCGGCCGCTGCCCTCGCTCCTCTCGCCCCTTTGCGGGCAGAGCCCGAGAGCCATGGGTCAGCAGCTTGCTTACAATGCCCCCGTGCCTGGCGACTGGCAACGAGACACCTGTCAGCCCTTTCATCCCCAGGCCTCTGTGCAGAAAAGATGAGAGGAGCTCTTGGCAGCATCGCGCGAGTGCGGATAAAGAAGAGGAGACGGGCGGGGGCGAGATGCGGGCGGAGGACGATGAAAAAATCCACCGACGTCTGCAGAACAGACGAGCTTTTCTGCTTTCTGATCCACATGCCTCTGAACACTGGGCGTCTGCAGGGGTCCCTCTGCACGGCCGTTTTAATTCTGGCCTCTCTGCTCCGTGAGACTTTCTGGAGCCGTCATCGAGCGAGCTCCCCGAAGGAGAGACATCGACAGAGCCGGGAAAGACAAAACTACGGATCCACGGCCTTCTTGGGGCTGGGAGGGGGTGGCAGGCGGCTGGGGAGCGATCGACATTCTAGCAGCTGCAGCCAGTGGGGCACTGGGCAGCCCAGGTCCAGACAAAGAGCCCAGATCTCTCTTCCCACCCCATCCTGGCCTCCTCCCCAGAGGCGGGTGGGAAGCTTTCTTGGGCCTTATTCAAAGTCGGCCTCATACCTGCTGAGCCCTCGGAAAGGTCAGAGGCTCCTTCCCGCCGGGGTGAGCTTGGGCCTTGAAATTTAAAGGGGAGAGCAAGAGGCTCCTGGGGGCTGTGTGGAGCTGAGGAAGATCAGGGAGGGGGTTTGGTTGGGACTATGGTGCTTGGGGACAGCAGGTGGCCCAGGCCTACCTACAGAGATGAGCTACGCAAGCAGAGCAAGCAGAGCACCGTGGTTACCAGCTGCGGCCTCAGCCGCCGCGGCTCGCACACTGACCTACTTTCCCAGCCCTTCATCGCCCACATCGAGTGGCCGCCCCTCCGTGGACTGAGACCAGTGGTGACCATGGACGCGTCTTAAGCGCTGCCCCTGGAGCCCTGCTGCTGCCCGCTGCTCTGCTCTGCGCCCCTCCCCCCAGGTTGCAGAGGAAGTGAAACAATGGTCAGAGAGGGTTTGTCCACTGCAGAGGGGCCGCACAATGTGATTACTTTAATTACTACTAGGAGGGAAGTACTTTTGTTACCATCATGACTGAGACTTAAGTACCTGGTTTGAGTATGTAATTTCTGCCAGGTTTGCATAGGTTAAGTCATTTGCATAAAAACTTTATGTCATCTACACAAGAACCCTAAAGGGGAAACGTTATGATCTTCCTTTTATAGATGGGGAAGCTGAGTCTCAGTTAAGTGACTTGCTTAAAGTCACCCACAGTAAGTGGCTGGTCTGGATGGGAGCTATGGCTACTTGACCCCAGCTACACATTCCTTGTCTTCCCTCGGTGTGGGGAGTATTTAACCCTCTTCGTATCCCCCTTTCCCTGTCTCCCTGTGAAAGTCCTTTCTGCTGGTCATCTGTTCCCAGTTTTGCACCAGCGCAGGGACCTCTGAGTGTTCCTAGACCTTCGGTCACTTGCTATGACACCACTTTCCCCAGGGACTCTGAAATTCTCTCTGTAGGGCACTGGAAGTCGGACAACAGCTGATGACCATGTCTCAACTGGCCCCAGAGAGGGGGACCTCAGGGTCTGCATCCAGAGACCCTGCCAGAAACACCGAGTGTGGATTTATAAGCTCAACTGAGTGCACTGAGATGCTAGCCCAGGAGACCGCTGGGAGCTGGGGTGTGGAGAGGGCAGGGTCTTTTCTGGGTGTTTGAGGCCGACGGGAGGAAGGGCCTACGACACAGCCCCTGGAAAGTGGGCGAGGCCCTTGCCACAGCAGGGACCCCATTTCCTGCTCTGTTGTCAGCCCGCAGTCTGGGAAGTGGGCCCCCCCAGCCCCCTCCAAACATGGAATCAGCCTCCATCATCCATCCCTGGAGGTTGAGGGCGACATGAGAGACAGCATGGGAGACTCCCCAGAACCCACACGTGGGAGTCAGCCACACACAGGAGGCCAGCCCCCCCCCATCACCTATTACTGGTGGGATTCTGGTGGGCACTTTCCTCAGACTGAGCCCATCTGGGGCCGGATTTTTCCTATCTGTAAAATAGGGATAGTAAGATCTATCCCATAGATATTACAAAGATTAAACATGCACAGTCAGACACAGATATGAAGTAAGTGATACCGCCTGATATAGGTAGAGAGTTAGGTTCAACTGAGGTCCCCGGACACACGCCTGCAAGTCACCATGATATCTTTGAGAACAGGGTGACGAAGAAGAGGGGGACATTTGGGGCCACCAAGAATGGGATGAACTAACTTGGGTCACAAGCAGTGGGCAGGCAGCGGACAGAGGCTGGCCGACCACTTGGTAAGGACACTTTGGAGGGATTCTTTGTGGGCAGGGAGGTGAATTGGATGGCTTCTGAAATCCCATTCTATCTTCACAACTCTGTCTTACCTGGGTCACTCTGCTCTTCCTGACTCTTAGCTAGACAAATGTCAGTGCTTGCTCAGCTGACTTGGGTTGGATCATATTGAGGACTGGGCCGCTCTGCGAGGCTCCATGGTGCAGCTGCGTCATAGCAGGGGCTCAGCAAAGACTCTGAATAGTGATGATGAGGACAGACCGGCAGAAAAGCCCAAGGATGAGCAGCGAAGAACTGCCAGGGACAAGAAACAGCTCTTCCAGGTTAGTGTGAGAGTGACGCACTGAACACTCTGCCACGCTGCTGGCACTGGGCTGAGGGCCGGGGGCTCCAAGATGAGCTCCGCTGAGTTCCTGCCTGGGCCACTGGGAGCCAATTCAAGGTGGCAAGGCTGTCAGAGGTGGATATGGGACACTGCAGGAGCCAGAAGACGGGCCAGCCCGGAGGAGATGAGCCCTGAGACAATCCTCCCAAATAAAGTTAGAAAGAGTGATGGCTGAGAGAGATAAGATATTCCAAGTAGAGAGAAGGAGGTGGGGGGGGGGATATATATATGTATATATGTGAAGAGTTGACTCATTGGAAAAGACTCTGATGCTGGGAGGGATTGGGGGTAGGAGGAGAAGGGGACGACAGAGGATGAGATGGCTGGATGGCACCACTGACTCAAATGACTTGAGTTTGAGTGAACTTCGGGAGTTGGCAATTGACAGGGAGGCCTGGTGTGCTGTGATTCATGGGGTCACAAAGAGTCAGACACGACTGAGTGACTGATCTGATCTGATCTGATATATATATATGTGATATTCAGCACTGAGTACAATGCCTGGAAATAGCGGGTCCTCAGTAGACACTCTTCAGACGAATGATAAAGCCAGTGCTCACATATCACTTACTAATCTAACTTACACGTAGCCCTATGAGGTGGGCACTGTTATTGCTTCATAGATGGGAAATAGAGGCAGAGAGACACTAGCAACTTGCTCAAGGTCAAGTGACTTGAAGGAGCTAATAATCAGCAGAGCTGGGATTCAAACCTGAAAGATCCTACTGGAGTGAAGCCCTACTATGCTCCCTTGACTGCTGAGCAGCACACTCTGTGCAGGGACTACACGTAGGCGTATGTTAGTTTCCTGCTGCTGCTGCTAAGTCGCTGCAGTCGCGTCCGACTCTGTGCGACCCCGTAGACAGCAGCCCACCAGGCTCCCCCGTCCCTGGGATTCTCCAGGCAAGAACATTGGAGTGGGTTGCCATTGCCTTCTCCGGCTAGTTTGCTTGGACTGCCCTAAAAGAGTACCACAGATTGAGTGGCTTAAAGGACAGAAATGTATCTTCTCACAATTGTGGAGACTAGAAGCCTGAGATCAGGGTGCTGGCAAGTGCGGCTTCTTCTGAGGCCTCTCTTCTTGGCTCGAGGATGGTCACCTGCTTCCTGCGTCTTCGCATGGTCTTCCCCCGCTGTGTGTCTGTGTTCAAGCTTTCTCTTCCTACAAGGACACCGGTTGTGTTGGATTAGAGTTCACCCTCATGATCTCATTGTAACTTTCCTGCCTCTTTAAAGACCTTGTCTTCAAGTGAAGTCACATTCCGAGGCACTGGGGTTGTTAGGATTTCAACACGTGAATTTGGTTGGAGGGAACAATACAACCCCTAAGGGGTTCATGGCATAGGTGGGGGATGAAGCTAGAGTTAGAGGGATGGGAAGGACTCAAACCCTGCTGAGTCTTTGCAGGAAAATATACATCCAATTTCATCTGGAGACATGGGCCAGAACCTAAGCAGGACAACTAAGCCATTATGTGCCCTCAGATTCTTTGGCACAAGGATTACTTCAGTGGGACAAAAGCCATAGGACCAAAGGTTCCGCTTTGCAACTTAAAAACATGAAGAAGCGGTAACAGTAAAACATCACCGTCTTGCAATTCTGTACACTTGCTTTGGTCAGGGACGCATGGATGGCTCCTTTTTAACTGCAACACATTCACATTTGAACATCTAGCAGGGTTAACTAGAACATTGTAAAATTAACCAAACCACTCCCCCCACCAAACTAAATTGATAAATGGTGCAGTTAAACTGGAAGGTGCCACTAATTACAAAGCAAGGAGAGAAGCAATTGAAAATCACAGCGTACTCAGGACCACCCTGCTGACTCGCTGATGACAGGGCACCCCTCCGCTCTGACGCGGGGGATGGACCCCGTCTGCTTGAGCGTGCAAGAGGGGAGCTGCGTGAAGGCGTCAAGTGTGTGAGGCAGCCAGGCCCCTTCAGAGACAGACGAGTCTCAGGCCTGAGTTGGTGATCTCTGTTAATCACTCACTGCGTAGGTTAATAATGAATAGGTCTCAGCCTGAAGTCTAAACAAAAGCTCCTGGAAACCCGAGCCACTCGCCTGGAAGGATGAAAGGGAAAATCTGCATTATGAATTTGTTCCTGGCCCATCAACTGACCCTCAAGGTCCCCCAGTGAGCTATAAACAGGACTTTGAAAATTTCCTCTTGTAGAGAAATAGCTCAGATTCACCACTCGCTGACCTGCATCCCAGGGCTGTATAATGTAATATGGGTCCGGATACAAATGGAACATATTTAAACACATCCTCAGTGAGAGATATAAGTGCTTTCTAAATCCATACTTTAAATCCCAAAGAAATTGAGTGACAACCTTCAACAGTCTGTATGTCTGCAGAAAGAGTTCTAGACAGAGAGAAAGAAGGCCTGAGGTCTGTTTATCTGTCCAGACCCAGCTCAGTGACAAATGAATATTTTAATCTTCTCTTACCTATAAATGTGCTCATTTACACAAGGCATGGCTAAGATTCTTCAAGGTCTGTGCTCCTGTGGATATCTTCTGTTACTTGTTCTGATTCCTTTCCCCATCCCCTCCCTGCGTTCGCTATTTACTGCTATATAACGAGTTATCTCAAAACGTGGAAGCTTCAGACCGCATGTTTTCAATACATCAGTTTCTGTGGGTCAGGAATCCAGGTGCCACTTAGACAGGGCCCCTGGCTGAGAAGGTCAGCTGGGGCTGTGGTGTCACCTTAAGGCTCAGCGGGGGATGGATCTGTGTCGAAGTTGACACCAGCGGTCACGGGCAGGATTCAGTTCCTCACAGATCTGTGGACTGAGAGTCTCAGTGTCTCAGGAGCTATTGTCTGGGGGCCTCCCTCACTTCCTTGCCACGTGGGCCTCTCTTTAGGGCAGCTCACAACAGAGCAGCTGGCCCCATCAGAGTGAGCAGGGAGGGGGCCAGAGAAAGTGCTTGCAAGACAGAGGTCACAGTCTTTTGTAACCTAACCTCAGAAACGACATCTCTTCACGTTTGCTCTGGTCTACCCCTAAGAAGCAGGCACTGGGTCCAGTCCACAGTCAAGGGGAGGAGATTACACCAGGTTGCGGAAGCAGGAGATGGGGGCCACTGGGGGGGGACCATTTTAACCACCCTGACTTTTTAAATGAAATTTTATTTATTCATTTATTTTGGCTGCATGTGGGATGTTAGTCCCTGGACCAGGGGTTGAACCCGTCACTACTCCTGCAGTGAAAGCATGGAGTCTTTACCGCTGGACTGCAAGGGAAGTCCCTCACTGGGAACCGTTTTAGAAGCAACCCACCATACCTCCCCTCTCCACTGAACTCTTGGCCCCGTGGGTCACCGGAGACCACAGTTCTCCTTCCCGGACTTTTGCAAGAAAGGGCTCGAGAAGTGGGAAGCAGAGACGTGGACGAATGTGATGTAGGTCAGCCAAGCAAACCGCCTGGGATGGGTGCCCTAGGAGGAGGAGGAGGGAACGGACACAGATGGAGCCCCCCTACTATTACCGGGACTGCGACAGCCAGTTACCCGATGGGCGCTGCATCTTCACCCCGCAGAGAAGCTGGGAGAGGTGCCAGGGTTTGACGCACATTCGACGGGACTCTTTCCAACGCTTCACGAGGTCTCTCGGCCCCAAGTCCTCCAACTCCAAACAACAACTTGGGGGAGAGAAAAGACAAAAAAAGAAGGAACTCCTAAAGCCTCTTTAAGAAGTTAATGGGGGATTCTCTCCATCCCATGGGAGTACCACTTTCTTGCTGTGGCAAGCTGGGGATACGGTGGGTGCTTTCTGACACTTGGAAGAGAAAAGCGGTGCACGTCTCAGTGGTCTTGCCTCTTTTCTTGCCTTGGACCAGCGGCATGAAGAAGCAGGCAGCCCAGAGGGCAGAAGGCGAGATGCGGCGCGGTGCCTGAGGCCCACTTGGCCCGTGTAAATATTTAGTTAGTGTTGAACTTCAGCTCGGAGTTTGGCCTCAGGGATGCGGTTTCAACACCCTACAGCTCCCGGGGGTCGAGCCAGGGGGCTGTGGCCAGGTTGAGGCATTTGGGGCACAGTTTTAAAGAGGGTCTCATTTCTCAAGAGTGCAGGACAACCCTAGACCTGGCCCTGGGGTAGGCTAATTGGTTATGTGATTATTTATCCAGTGTCAGCCTCTCCGTCTACACGGAGGTTCCGTGTCTGATTTTGTCCGCCACTGTGTTTGCTGTGTTCCCTGTGGGGTCTGGCACTTATTTGTGGGATGAATGAATGAATAAGTCAAAGATTCAATCAATAACTCTCCACCGAGTGAGATTCTGCTTAACTGTCAAGGCCCAACTCAAAGGCTCTTTCCCCTGCAACCTTGCAGTGTTGCGGGCCCCTTCTTGTCTTCTCAACACACTCCATACGCCCCATGCCAGCCAACAGTGTACCCATCAGCAAGATCCAGGATGGTGCTTAAAAGCTTGGGCGCCAGTTCGTACAACTGGGGTTCACATCCCCTCTCCATCTCATTAGCTCTGTGACCTTAGCCAACTTGCTTAACTTCTCCAGATCTCAGTTTCCTCATCTGCAAATTGGAGACCATCATAGCTGTGTCATAAGGATTAAAGACACGGATACATGTTAACCGCTTAGGATGCTGCCAAATGCATAGTAAGTGCTTCGTAACAGCCGGCTGTTCCCTGCATCAGCTCGCGTATCATCCCGCACTGCAATTATCTGCTTGATTGGGTTGTGAACTCCTCAAAAGCAAGGACTGCAACTTACAATAGTATCTGTTCTCCTGGAACCCCACGGGCTGTATCTCCTGATTTATTTGTGGGCGGCTTAGCCTAAAGCAGACAGAAGGGAGCCTTGAACTCTGAGACTAGCTCTGTGACCTCTTGTCTCTCCACTCCCATTCCCCAATACCCCCATGTGGCACAGACCCCTCGACCCTTGGAGATGCTTGGAACATTCTAGGCCCCTGGTTCCTACCTCCCCACCCCCTCATTAATCTTGATTAGGGAGTCCTTGCACCGGAGTTAATTTTCTTGTAGACGCCTATCAGTCATGTAGCAAGGACTCTCTCCCAAGCTAATGAGGAATCATAGGCTTGCCATGTTATTACTTATCTAATTAGCACACAGGCTTCTTTGGGGGTGGGGATGGGGGAAGGTCAGGGAAGATACCAGGAAAAAGGGAGAAAGTTGAGATTTCCAGGGAGATGGGATGTCGGTGGTGCGCCTCACAGGAGCGGAGGGAAAAGCCCAGCTCCTGGCTTCTCCTCCCCCTGGACTGGCCCCTGGAACTCAGGCTGGGCCATCGGGGGCTGCCCAAACTTGAGCCCAGGGCCCCATGGGGTGGGGGTCAGGCCACACCACCTCCTCCCCCGCCCCTGCCCAGGTAGTGAGAGCCCTGGCTTGCAGCTGGAAAGTCCTGGTGAGGAAGGCAGAGGCCAACTGGGCTGTTCTCAGGGGTCCGGGGATGTGGGGAGGCCTATTTGGCTGCAAGCAGGGAGGACTGTCAGGGCCAGGCTGGGTGACCAGGAAGCCAGGGCAGAGCATCTGCCTTCTCTAGGCAGCCTGCTCTTCTGCTCAATATTCCAATTCTAAAGAAGGAGAGGGATTCCCTGCCTGCCCCTTGGGGAATGGAAAGTGGGGTGATTGGGATGGTCCCATAGACTGACATTACAGGAGGACAGATCTGTCCCAAAGGATGGAGCCTCGCCTGGAGGGGAGAAGGCAGGCACGGTGTCATGCCCTCTCTGCCTGCCTCATGAGCGATTTTCTTTCGTTCGTCCAACAGAGAAAGCTGTGTTAGGAGCCCTGGAGATGCTGCACCTTGGAGAGGTCGGCGAGACCCCCCTCCCACCGTGCGTCTCCCGGGCATGGCACACTCTGGAGGGCGCACGGGTCACAAGGTTCCACCAGGGATGCAAGTGACCTGCAGATCGGGGGCTGTGACATCCAAGGCAATTTCAAACCCGGGCGGGCTCAGGACCAGGGAGGTGGCACAGCCCAGCGGGTCAGGTGGGCTTTGACTACTGGCCATGTGACACGGAAGTTCACGTCTCTGGGTCTTACCTACGCACTTTTACAGTGACTGCTTCTTCAGTGGACTGACGTGTATCATATTTAGCAAGGACCTGGCACATAGTGGGTTCAGGATCCAGAATTAGGCCCAAGACGTTTGAGACTCTATCAGGGAATGGCGCAAAAGGTCAGGCTTGAAGGAGGAAACCAAGCCAAAGACAGGACAAGGTAGGATGGTTCTGGAAGGCCCTTTGGGTTGGAAGACATGAGGGTGCACGCGCTGATTTAAAGGCGGATGCAAAGTGAGCGGCAGAGCCATCTCCCCGACTGGCGAGGCCCGTGGAGTCAGTGGGTCCTTCCTCCATCGGACTAGGCACTGCCCAGGGAGGGTGTGTACCTCTCCCATCAGTGTGGTGTTTACCATCAGACTCCGGAGCCGACTGCTTCTGTTCGATTTTTTTTTTTCCCCCAGCCACTTCTTAGCTGCATGGCCTTGGGTGAGCTTGTGAACCTCTTTGAGCCTCAGTTTTCATATCTATAAAATGGGGTCATGGCACCTACCCTGTAAGACGTGTGTGTGTAAATCCTTCCTTGCGTCTAAAGTGTTCACCAGTGCATTCACCATCCTCTGCTGCGTAACCAATTACCCCAAAACTTAAGAGCTTCAAACAGAAGCATTTACTGTTGAATCAGGGGTCTGGACTCCAGGCATGGCTGAGCTGAGCCTCTGGCTCAGGGTGTCCCCCCAAGTTGATAGGCCAAGGCTGCAGTCACACCCGACTCAACTGGAAGAGGAGCCTGGGCCTTTCCAAGCTCTTTCCCGTGGTGGCTGGCGGCTTCAGCGCCTCACGGGTTGTTGGATCAAGACCTCAGCCCCTCATGCTGTGGTGGGCCTCCCTTGGTTCCTTCCCACATGGGCTTCTCCAATGGGCAGCAGACAACATGGCAGCTGGCATCATTAGGGCGGGCAGGGAGGGGCCGGTGGAAGCACCACCCAGACCAAAGCCACAGTTCTTCTGTGGCCCAGTCTCAGGAGTGGGTTTCCCAGGTGGCTCAGTGGTAAGGAATCCGCCTGTGAAAGGAGGAGATGCAGCAGACGGGAGTTTGACCCCTGGGTCGGGAAGATCCCTTGCAGGAGGAAATGCCAACCCACTCCAGTATTCTTGTCTGGAAAATTCCATGGACAGGGGAGCCACGTGGCCCACAGTCCACGGGGTCACAAAGGATTTGGAAACGGCTGAGCACGCACGCCTCTCAGAGTGGAACCCTGTCCCGTTTGCCTGTTCTGTCCCGGAGAAGCCAGTTACTCGGTCCAGTTCATGTTGACGGGAGATTACGAGGTGCAGACACGGGAGGTGGCCCCCTGCCGCTGGGACCCGCACGCCTGATGGGCTGTGTGGAGGGCTGGGTGAGGGGCACACCCTCTTCCTTCACGGCACCTCGCTAGCACCTGGAGAAACGCCTGGCATTTTTGTCCAGAACATGAGTAGGGCTCCCCTCGGGGCAGGAGCTGCAGGGAGGGAGTCCTCTCTCCCCACTGTCCTCCTCTGAGCACCCAGACAGGGCTTTGCTGAGCCCAGAATAAGCCCCCCGGAGAGCCTCCCCCCACCCCCTTGAGAAGCCTGCGGTTGCATTGCAGTGGTTCACTCTGACCTCCCAGTGGGAGAGAAGGCAAATTCTACCCAGAAGGAGATGTGTGAAAATTGGATTTGCTGCCAGGGTCAAACTTCGCAGGGCTTTATCCCCGGCTGTCACCTGCCTTTGAAACAGAGAGCTTTCCTCCTGGTGGGAGCGCTCACTCGTGGCCGCTCCCCCAGAATCAGAGCCCATCAGCTTCCATCAGCCCCCATCCCCCGACCCCAGACGTTTCTAGGCCTCTCTCTCCGGCCCTGGTGGTGGCTCCTAACCAGTGTCATCGTCCCCCCGGACCCTCCTCCTTCCCATTTTTCAAGCAGCTGCCAGAAAGATTTCTCAACACGCAAGTCAGGTGGCGTCATCCTCTCGCTGAGCATCCTCCAGTGGCCTCCGTTGCCCTGGAATAAAATCTCGGCTCCTACCCATTCCCCCGCCCTGTCTCCTCTCCTCTGGGAGTTCATCTAACACTCACCCCGGGCACCGCCAGCCATTTCCTGAAACACCTGAAATTCTTCCTCCCTCAAGGCTTCTCTCCCATTTCTTCCTCTGCTCTTGGCAGTGCCGGCTTCTTCTGATCCTTCTTATCCAGCCAGATTGCCACCTCTTCAAGGAAGCCTTCCCTGACTGCACCATGCTCCCATTATTACTGTTTACATCCTCTTGTTTCGTTGCATCCTGGCACCGATCGCAGCCTGTCACCATTTTGGCTTAGTTGCTAACCTGTTTACTGTCTGTCTTCCCCCATGATGGTCAGCTCCATGAGGGCCAGGAGGATGCTGGACTGGCCACAGTTTTGTCCCCAGAGATCAGCATGCCATGGGACAAACCAATTCCCCTTCTGAGGATTACAGCACAGTCTCGGCTCCCTTTCTGTCTGCGGGCTCACCTCCCCCCGCCCCCCTGTCCACAGCCTCCAGATGAATTCAGGTAAAGCACAGCTCTGAGCACTCCCATCTCTAGCCCTGACTGCCCAACGGTATCTGGGACACTTGGCTTCAGGTTCAAGGTCTGGCCCAATCGTTTCCCTTACACCCTGCTCTGTTCAACTGGAATAAGTATTTGCTGATTTCCTGAACGTCCCTTGCCTTTTTCTATCTCTGGGCTTAACCTGGTATTTCTCCCTCCACCTGGAAAACATTTTTCTCCTTTAGAGACAGATGTGCATACTCATTGCAGCTGAAGTCACCTCCCCCAGGAAGCCCTCCCTGGCCGCCTTTTTGTGAAAATGGAGGAACTTGGTATCTGGGGCCAGGCCTGGATTCATGCCCTCTCTTCTGCCTTTTGCAGTGTGGCCTTGGGCAGGTCACCTCGAGCGTCTGGACCTGTGCAGTGGGAATAGTCAACAGTCCTGGCTGTCAGGGTTGCTGAATGAAATCCTTGTACAAAAGCACCTGGCCAGGGGCTGCTGCAGAAGAGGTGCCAGTGGCCATCACCACACTTACTGGCGACCCCTGGCTCTCCCTCACACTTAATCCTTCCCACGATGCACTCGGTGGTGGGCTCGTCTCCCTCTGTCCTCCCACGATGCACTCGGTGGTGGGCTCGTCTCCCTCTGTCCTCCCACGATGCACTCGGTGGTGGGCTCGTCTCCCTCTGTCCTCCCACGATGCACTCGGTGGTGGGCTCGTCTCCCTCTGTCCTCCCACGATGCACTTGGTGGTGGGCTCGTCTCCCTCTGTCCTCCCACGATGCACTGGTGGTGGGCTCATCTCCCTCTGTCCTTCCCACGATGCACTTGGTGGTCGGCTCGTCTCCCTCTGTCCTCCCTGGGCAGGACCATGCCTGCTGCCCCTCCGTCCCCTAACTGCCGACAAGGAGCTTGCTTTGCACCGTGCAGGGTCCATGCAGAGTCTGTTGAGTGTTCCTGACCTTTCTTTTCCTCCGGATATTCTTCCTTTACAGAGAAAGTAGACTGATGCCGTTGTGCACTCATTCACGCACAGAGCGTCCATCACATAAACGCATGAGCTTCTCATTTGACGGCTCCGTGGAACCTGCTTTCTAGAGTTTTGGAACTGCCTTTGTTTATTCAGCCAGCAAACATCTACCAGGACTTAGTGTGTGGACCCCACTCCCCTCACTGAAGTCTCCAGCCTCCTAGCAGTCGTCAGCAGTTGCCAAGGACACGTGGTCCCCCTTTCCTGTGTCTGCAAGTTTTCTGGGCATGGTTCTTTCCAGCTCCAGTCTGCATCTGCAAGGAGGCCCACGAGACACAGGACCCATGTGGGCAGAGGACTGTGAACCTGCCACAGTCGCTGCCAGTGTGAGGGTGTCGAGCCCCCTGCCTCCCAGGCTCCCGGTGCCTTCCAGCCTCTCTGGCCATGCTCACGCCTTTAGAGGCAGTCGGGAGTGCCTGGCAGACAACATCCCACGGAGCCTCCCTCCTTAAAGAGAACCGACCATGCAATCCATTGATTCTGCTTCTGGGTATGTATCCAAAAGAATGGAAAGCATCTTCGCAGTGGAATATTCACAATAGCCAAAAGATGGAAGTCGTAAGTGCCTACCGACAGATGGCTGGATACATAAAACGTGGTCTGTCCGTACAAAGGAATATTATCCACTTTGAAAAGGAAGGAAAGTGTACTGTATTCTACAGCATGGATGAATCCTAGAGACATTATGCTGGGTGCAACAAGGCAGTCGCTAATGGACAAATACTGTATGTCTATTACGTGTGAAGGACTTAGTCAAAGTCATTTGTATGAAGCTCTTAGTCAAAGTCATAGATGCAGAAAGTACAGTGGTGACTGCCATGGGCTGGAGAGCAAAGGGAGAATGAGGAATTACTGATAATGGGGATAGAGTCTCAGTTTTGCAAGATGAGAAAGCTCTGCAGATAGGTTGTTCAACAATATGAATATACTCACTACTGGACCAAACAGTTAAAAACAGTTAAGATGGCACATTTTATGTTGTGTGTACTGTACTGTAATTTAAAATGTTTTGAAAGCGAGACTGAGGCGAACAGAGAAGCCTTCCTGGGAAACAACCCCTGAACAGGTAGGGACAGCCCTGTGAGAGCTGACCCTGGCCTCTGAGAGCCGCCTCCTCCCGAGAGTCCTCCAGCTTTCACTTCTATTACCGCCAAGTTGGCCAACCATCTCCTCTTTCTTAGTAGCCCACGTATGGAGGCACCTCCTTTCTACAGCTGACTGAGGCTGGTGCGTCCAGCTTTCTTGTAAACAGAAATAAATTAGAAAGAAAATAGAGAAAATATCGAACTGGAAAGAACAGGTTTCTGATCCAACAATTGCCAACCAGCTCCTCCAGATTCTGAGCCCTGTGATTCCACACGGGCTTCCTCTGACGGCCTCCCTTAATTGTCCATTTGCAAATCAAGATGACTTTTCCTATCATTTACGTCATGCTGGGCCCTCACCAAGTCCCTCTCCTTCTCACAGCCATGGCTCCCCTCGTCCGGGGACCACCGCAGCCTCAGAGGTCCGCCCCGCTGTCCCTGCCATGGGTGGGGGGCTCCCTCTCATCAGTGGGTGAGGGTGTTAGTCAACCGGTCATGTCCGACTCTTTGCGACCCCATGGACTGTAACCCACTAGGCTCCTCTGGACCTCCATGGAATTCTCCAGGCAAGAATACCAGAGTGGGTTGCCATTCCCTTCTCCAGAGGAACCTTCCTGACCCAGAGATCAAACCTGGGTCTCACACATTGCAGGCTGATTCTTTACCATCTGAACCATGAGGGAAGCCCAACGTCGGTGGTGTTGGGTAACTTCCTTGTCCCATGCCAGCCTGGCCTCCGGGCCCTAAACTTGGCACTTGCCCTCCTGGGTTGTACCTCTTCTGACCTTCAAGATCCAGTCACGGGCATCTCTTCATCAGCGGCTGCGCCTCCCTACCCAGGGCTGTGGGGCCCTCTGGGGAGATGAAAGCAGCAGAACCGAGATCCCGAGCCCTTGACTTTCTAGCAGCTCAGAGACAACTTGGCCCCTTGGGGGAGAGCAGCCTGCATCCCTTCCTGATCCTCCCACAGGCTGATATGTGAGTTCAAGAGACAAGAGGCCAGAGCTCAGCATCCTTTGCCCCACTGTGGCCCCGACCATGACCCTCAGAGAGCTCTCAGTGCTCCAAAATCCACTCTCTACCTGGGCACGTCCCCCCGAAGCCTTTGATTTCTCTCTCTGACTCTGGGGACCCGGCAGATGAAAGTCATTCTCTGCTTCCGTCTCCGCCTGATGAAGGAAGGCTGAACCCAGCTTTCAGAGGTGGAGACAGCCTCACAGCCCCCTTGAGGACCCCAGGCTCACTCCCACCAGCGTCACCACAGGGCTGCTTAGAGGCCCACCCCGTGGGCTGGTGGCACATCCCCCAGCCCCAGTGTCCCGGCCATCCCTAGTGGCCGGCGGTCAACCCACAGACTGTGGTTCCCTTGTGGCCACGAGAAGAAAGGTGAGTCTTGCCCCTGATTCAAAGCCGGGCTCCTCTGCTCCCTATGGCCACACACACATTCCTCAACCGTTATGAGCGTTAGCTTCTCATCAGCAAACAGGGACGGCACACTGCCTCTGAAAGTGTCACTGTCATGTCCAAATGCCAAAATGCATGTGAAGCATCCAGCCCTGTAGCAGGTCAGCAAGTGCTGTTTCCCTCCTCCTCTCCACGATGACTGAGGCCGCCTGTGATGCCCACAGCATCCGATGCCTGTGTTACACCAGCCACGGTCTGTACCTTCACTAACCTGCTCCAAATGAACGGCTGGGGAGGAATAATGATCAGCTTCCTACAGTTGTATATTACAGTTCTCCAAGCCCATTGCAAATTCTTCATGGTTTTTGTTCTTTCAAAAAGACTGGGGAGGCTGACAGGGCAGGCATGATTAACCCCACTTTTATAGACCTCGACGCTGAGACCCAGAAGAAGCAAGAAGGGTCTTTGGTCAAGGTCACACCAGCTGGTAAACAGCGGGGTTAAGGAGAGATCTTAGATCTGTTCTTGTTTTAAAAATTTTTGTTCTGAAAAGTTTGCCAAGGTGGCCCCTGGTTCTCAGGAGCCCACGAGGGCCCCGTTCTAAGGAGAACGGGCCCAGCGGCGCTGGCGAGAGCGGCAGCTTCGGGTCTCGTGGAGCCTGTGCCCCGGCTGAGCTAATTGCCATGCTCCCTCACACTCACACCGAGCCTGCCTTCCAGAGAGACCCTAAAGTGCTTCTGAGCTCCTCGTACATATTTATATGCCTGCGTGTGCGATAAAAATAAAACCACTTCACCCAGCGCTGAAATGCAGCCACTCGCGGTGTGAAATATGGGGCTTATGGAACAGCGGCAAGCAAAGCTCTCTGGAAGAGGCTCCTGTCCCTCCTGACATTGCAAAGGGGCAGCTGGAAGGGGGTGGGATTTAATTATCTTGATAAGTAAGTGTTAGACTTGGAAGCAGGGAGACAAGTGGTCCCCAGGCGCCCAGGACACCTTCGATCCTCTCTGGGATGGAGAACTCCTCCTGCCCGAGGAGACAGAACTCTCTAAACAGCAGTGTGGACCCCTTCACACACACCCCTGAACCTCACTCCCTGAGAGCCAGCCTGCAGGTCTCATGGACTTACTCATCTCCTCCTGGGCCCCGGAGTCCACCATGCACCACTTCTGCCCCTAAGGGAAGGTGTCAGGGGTCTTCAGTGATCTCACATGTCTTGGAACAGGAGCCAGCACCTCTGTCTGGGGTCCATTCAAGGCAGCCCTAAATTACAGCCGTCATTCTGGAGGGGCTGAGCACCTTTTCTGGACGTTCCACCTTTTCAGTGATACCTTGACTCTGTTCTGATTGCTGATGCTGAGCCTTACTCTGATGTCTGCCTCTCTCATCCCTGTCTCCCTCCTTCCTTCCTTTCCTTCGCCTCCCTGTGCTTTGCCCATCTCAACACCATACTCTTAACCCCCCGGGGCAAACAGAGAAAGCATCCAAGGCAGACTCCCAGAATAAAGACAGCTAAAGCTGAGCCCTGGGGTGTGAGTAAGAGCCAGCCAGCCTAAAGGATGCGCGTGGCACGTGGGGCCAGGGTAAGGCAGAGGGAGTGAGCAAGACGGGAGGCTGGAGGGGCATTTCAGGCAGAGGGAACAGCATGTATAAACGCCTAGAATCAAGAGAGCTCTTACCGGCACAGCAGCCCCAGAGGCGGGTCCAGTGCGGCGATAAGACCCGCGTCAGCTGTTCCCAGGGTGGTGGCTCTGGTCTTCTGGCCGTGGAGTCAGCGCACGGTTTTGAGGAGGTCGTCCTGACTAGGCTGTGGCCCCTGGTGTGCCCAGGGGACCTGCAGAGTGGGTGAGCGGAGGCCGTGCTTCATGCAGGATCCGGTCCGCGGAGCTGTCCAGGGGACAGTTCTGAGACGCTCCTTCCTTCCGTGAGAGCTTGAAGGGGTGAGGACTGCGGGCACTGCAGGAGCCGGGGGCCCGGGGAGCCATCTTGGAAGGAGGAGCTAAGCGAGCAGGCGGGCGGGGGCAGGACCCTGACAGCGAAGAGGCCAGGCGGGCAGACGCAGGTGGGCAGCCCTGACGTTGGCATTCGGGCCTCCTGCTGGGGATCCAAAGCCCGCTGACTGTAAGCCCCTCAAGGGCATGAACTCGCTCCTCCTGCCTCTGCTCCCCTGGCACCCAGATCAGCGCCTGATCCAGGGGCGAAGGCCTCCTCAACGCCCTTAGAGGAGGTGGGCACCTGTTGGAAGCCTTTATTTGGGGATGGGGCATCCGCTTTGCCCGTGGCACAGGAAGGGAGAGAGAAAGACAAGGAAGGTGGAAGGGAGAGAGAAAGACAAGGGAGGTGGAAGTAGCCTCAGGCCCGGGTGAGACATCATCTGTCAGGGAACTAGCCTGGCCTTCTGCCTCTTAGAAACGGGAACTCCGAAGCCCAGAGAAATGGAATCATCTCCCTGTAGTATAAGCTGAATTGAGATTTTCCTCAAATGTTTCAAGGACCTAGAAACTCAAGAGAGAAAGCAGACTGCCAGTGAGAGGAGGGAATTGTCAGGTCTCACCAGATGACTTTTGTAATTAACTAGAGCATTTCCATTACTAACACCGTTTTACTTCTGACTGAACAACTGATCTGGTTAGCTGGACCTTCCTCTTTTGTTTCCTGGCCCCTGCAGTAACTGTGACTCCGGCTTTCAGCAGAGTGGTCCTGGAGGTGCCAAGGAGCAATGTGAAATGTGCCCAGAGCTTCCATTATGACCTGGGGAGACAAGACGCCCAGGTGAACTGACTGAAGAGAAGATTGCTTCACTGTGTTGTGAAGACTACATACACCTCAAATAGTGAGCATGCGGTGAGCTGACAATCTTGCTTTGGGTCTCAGTTTTCTCATCTATAGTATTATGGACCCATCACAGTATTGTGACTAAGGACTTTATGTACATATGTTTGTGACATCATGCTTCATTGTGAATATGCTAAAGCTTAATGGACTCTTGAAATAGGAAGCTGGTTTGTTTTACATAATGTAGACCCTCACACCTAAAAGGTTGTAAAAATAGAACAAATCACATATTGGATGTCGCCACCTGTTGTCTCTGGGTGGTATTGCAGTTTGGCGAGGAAAGCAGGAAATTCTGCCCTTAAGATCCCAGGCGGGACTTGACAATCATGGAGACAAGAGCGCAAAGCCAGGAATAAACTAATGTTGGAGAGTGCCATAAAAGATAAGTGAATTACAGATCCTGCTCACATTGACCTTTTCCTTTGGTTTTGGTCAGGGCAACTGTCTGCTGAGTCCCTTGAGACCATGACCCTGGAGTCTCAGACCCTGCCCCTCTGCCTGGCAAAGTGAAGGAAGCTAAGGATGAAAAGAAGGAAACAGACCACTGGGGTAATGATAGTATCCTGTTGCTTCTTACAGAGGATAATTGCTACGGTTACTGTCTATTCAGTGCTTACATCATGTGAAACTCTGTCTCATTTAATCAGCACGAGAGGTAACTTTCTCCTGCCCCCATTCTGCAGATGAGGAAACGCAAGCACAGGGAGGTGAAATAATTCGGGTTCTCAGGCTCCTCTCTTCCTTCCTTCCAGCTCGCTTCTTCCCCCCCTCCCTCCCTCCCTGCCTTCCCTCTCTCCAGCAGTTTTTCTCCTGAGCGCTATAGACAGGATTTGGGTCCAGTCAGGCCAGCTCCAGAGCTCATGCTTTCCCTCCTGTTCCTGTTACCTCTGTTGCCACCTTCTAACTATGACTAATACCTGTTAGCCCAAGCCTCTTATTTTTAGCAAATCCGATGATATGGGAGCAAGTGCAAATCTTTCTGATGCTTTCTAATCTTGACTCATATCCACTCCTCCATCCGCGTGCTTATCCACCCATCAACCCTTTCTCTAATCCATCTGTCCGCACACCCACCCACCATTGCCCACCCACCCTTCTTTCCATCTTTCCGTCTGTTCCTCCACCCGCATCATCCACCCGCAGCCTACTGGCCCACTCATCCATCTATCCAGCCTGTATGCTCACATCCATACATCTGTCCATCAACCATCCATCCATCCTTCTCCCACCCATCCATCTTTCTGTTCATCCATTCTTCCGTCCATCCAACACTTTCTTTAGCAGCTACTACCTGCCTGGCACCAGTAATAAAGAAATAAGTCAGACGTGGTTCTTCTTTTCGTGTTGCCTCTTACAGTCTCAGAAATATATAAAAGCAATGTGACGTCAGGTAAAGGGCCTCACCTGTCTCTGTCTCAGTTTCTTTGTCTATTCTATGGAGTTGAAAACTGAGCCTTCCTCTTAGGGTATTGAAGAGGATTCAATGAGTTAGTACAAGCTAAATATTTCAGAAAGTGCCTCGTACGTGGTAAGCACTCAAAGTGTCATCAGCTGTCAGGGGCTATTGCTCTTATCATGGTCGCTGTCATCTCCATTATCCCTATTGCAACTACCATGATAATTCAGGAAGAGATCAGGGGACATGTCCATGGTCAGAGCAGCATCTTCCAACCATCCCATAATCTACAAAACTCTTGACGTGAAATATGTCTAGGTATTTATGCAAAGAGGGCTCTGAAGCTAAACAAATCTGAATTTCAAGCAAATAAAACCAAAAAACTCTGTAGCCTTTAAAGGCTCCTGTGAATTGTAAATCTCCAAGATGTAGAGGATGAACTAATACGCAGCATTTCTCAAATATACTGAACCTCTGAACCCTCTTTCAAGGCATCTTTATTACAAACTTGCAAAACAAGTGGTTAGTGGGACCCAGTTTAGGGAGTCCTGGTCTCCAGGGTCAGTCTGCTTGTCTCCCCCTCCCCACCTCCACACTGGTCCCCAGGACTTAACTTCCTGTCCTGACTCCTTCACACATTGTCCAGGTTATTTCTCCAGACCTGTGATGCTGAGGTTCATTCAGCACCCACAGCCTTAGAATCCCCATGGAAAGCCTGCCAGGCTCTCCCTGGGGAAAGACCTGCTGGAGCTGGAGGTGGAGTTCAGGTGGGGCAGAGGTCCATTAAGGACATAGCTTTGGACTTAATTCCAAGTAGCCAACTCTGTATCGATTTGGGTCACTGATGTTAAGGCATCACTTTCAGTTGCTTTTAATTTAAACAAACAATAAAAAAAACTCAGTCTTGTCTGGGATGCAGCCTGGGGGATGTTTAATTCCCAACATGGACAGGCAGAGAGCAAGATAAGAAGGAGCCAGAGGACTGCGTGAGTGAGTGTGTGAGTGTGTGTGTGTGTGTGTGTGTGTGTGTGTTAGAGAGACAGAGATAGGGAGAAAAAGCATGTGTGGCTCTCTGGGACAGAGCCAGGGAAAAGCTCACACTGGATTCCTGTCCTCTGAATCCAACATTCCTCTGCCTTTGTCACTCTGGGTAATTCTTTTCACTTCTTTGAGACTCAGTTTGCTTATCTGTAAATTGGGCTTAGATCAAGCCGCCACAGGGGGCTGTTATGAGAACTGAACGTGATGAGAAATGCAGAGCACATTGGGCTTATGAAAGTTTTATTTTTATATCACTTTCCATGGGAATAGTGGCTTCCAGGTTCTGTGTGACCTGTGTGACAGTGTGTGTGTGTAAATGTATGCACACATCATGTGTGCATGTGTGTATCTTAGCCTGGAAGAGTATTCAAGAGCTCTGGCTCTGCACTTTGTGTGGGTTCAAATCTGGTCCTGTTATCATGTGGTACTGGGCAAGTTGCTTAGCCTCTCTGCCTCAGTATTCTCATCTGTAAAACAGGAACAACGATAATACTCACACCATACACTATTGTGTAGATTCATTGAGTTTATACACATTGCTTGGCATAAAAGGAGCAATTTCACAAAGGCTTACTACTCTTAGCGTTATTATCCAACCCCACAGGAGGGCCTACCCCAACCAACAGAGCCCAACCCTTTGGAAGCCAGGCTGTGGGAGGTAATAATAACCCGTATCCTTTCTCTCTCGGGGGACTGAACAAACTAGAGGTCACAGAGGACCCCAGGGCCCCTTTGACCTCTGGGGGTGTTCCCTAGGGTCAGGAGAGGAGAAATTTGCTTTGTGCTGTAGTGCCCTCTGTTGGGAGATCCAAGCTCAGCACCATGGACAGAGGGAGGCTGGGGGCAGACAGCCACGCCGCCAGCCGCCAGCCGCCAGCCACAGGGAGGTCCAGGGCTCCCACTCTGCCGGTGCCCCTGGAAGAGGCATGTCCCACTGTGACTCACGGATCTCGGTGCCAAGACTGCAGAGTGGAGGCCCCGCTGCAGGTGGCCCATCCATTAGGAGACAGGAGCCGAGAGACGTCAAGCGAATTAAAAGCCTGTGGCTGCCCTGAGTGACTTTTCCCTTGGCTAAGTCACCCTGTGCCCTCCCTCTGCTCATCATGCCTCTCAGTGTCGTGGGTATACCTTTCTCTGGGGCAAGAGAATAGCATCCAAAGCTGTGTTTTGTGAAACAGGAGCTGAAGGAGTGTGTGCCCCCAGGAAAGGGTGTGCAGAGGTAGCAGAATTACCATGAACAATTGCCATATGGTAGTAAACACGCGCTTCACAGTCGAGCCCCTTAACTGTGCGCCTGGGCGGGATGTCCTTTATCTGAATGTGTGATCGAGGGGGCTGTTGACTCTCTGAAAAGGTTCACGGCCACAGGATTCATGCTAGCACTAGTCAGGTGCTGTCTTTGTTCAGTTGCTCGGTCGTATCTGACTGTTTGTGACCCCATGGACTGCAGCACGCCAGGCTTCCCTGTCCTTCACTATGTCCTAGAGTTTGCTCAAACTCATGTCCATTGAGTGGGTGATGCCGTCCAACCATCTCATCCTCTGTCGTCCCCTTCTCCTCCTGCCTCAGTCTTTCCCAGCATCAGGGGCTTTTCCAATGAGTCTTCTTCAGGTGCTAGCCCTGTGCTGAGAGCTGAGGAATGGAATGAATATAACACAGTGCCCTGCCCTCATTCATTCATTCATTCATCCACCCAACAAATATTTGTTGAGGGCCTACTATGTGCCAGGCATTGGCTAGGAAGACCGATAATCTTAATTATTCCCAGGTGGTGCTGTGGTAAAGAGTCAGCCTGCCAATGCAGAAGATGAAAGAGACATTGGTTCCATCTCTGGGTCAAGAAGAACCCCTAGAGTAAGAAATGGCAACCCACTCCAGTATTCTTGCTTGGAAAATTCCATGGACAGAGGAGCTTGGTGGGCTACAGTTCATGGGGTTGCAAAGCCTGAGCAGCTGAGCACACACAGGGTGGTGTTAAAAGAGAGATTCAGAAGGTTGGGGATGAAGAAGGGTTAGCTGAGGTCTCCAATCCCCCACCTGACTCCCCAGCTCAAGCTTTGGCCCTAGGGGGCAACCTTTTTGATATCACGCCTCCCTTTCTCCTTGCTGGCTTCTCACCAGATGTCATTTGCAGCCGACTGACACCTTTGCAGTGCTCCTGCGGAGGTCTTTTTCCCAGCTGGTGTGGACCTGGACTGGGAGGAAGTGTCACCAAGGAGGGTCCTGAAATCCCACAGATCCCTGGCTCTAATGGCAGACAATAGGGCTTCCGTGAGTACAGTCAGTAAGCCTCGCCTCTGCAGGGCTTCATCTGGCAAACTCTTGCCTGTCCACTGCACTCAGATTTGCAGCTGGGCCTACAGAGCAGGAATGCCCACGCAGGGATACCTGGCATTTACCTGAAGAACTCAGACCAACATGGGGGTCTTCCCAGCTGGATGCTGCCCCCCAGCCAGGAAGGCCCTTCCACAGGGGAGCTTAGCACCTACAATGGATCTGGATTCTGTCGGCCTTTTTCTGGGCAGAACTGGGGAGGGGGTGGGGCAGAGAAGAGGCAGTCAAGGACTGCACCTCATGGCATGGCTGGGGCAGCCCAGAAAGAAGGTTCAGGGGCAGAGGTGACCTCAAGCTGACCCTCAGCAGCTGGGACAAGGCGGGACCTAGGTGGTTGGGGGTGAGAGGGAGCAAAGAACAGCCAGGCAAGGGGAGAAGAAAGGGCCTAAGACGCCAGTGTTCAAGCCATATCCAGCCCAATCAGCCCGGCAGCCAATTAGTCTGATTCAAAAAAAACCCCACGTAGGGACAAACGGTAATCAAACACCTATTTATAAGGGTTTATTATGATCATCATTATTATTTTACCAAGAGGATCATTCTAAAGCCTGTCAGGTGAATGTACGCTTTCAGATCTTCGTAAATGCAAATCCCTCCTTCCCCAGGGGTGGAGGGTGTGGGCTGCAGCCCCAGGAAGTGCCTTGGTGAGGCTTGTAGAGGGCATGTGGAGGGACCAGCTCCCTGCCCTGGGGCATGGCTGCACAGGGCTCTACCCACAGCTCACTGCACTCCCAACACACCGTCAAAGGGCTGCTGGAGATGGAACTGGCTTCATACCCATTGTCCACCTAGGTAAACAGACTCACGGTCTGATACGGCAACCTGGCAGAGATAGAGAGGCTGGGAATTCACCACAGAATGCCGGGAGTACAATTCCATGCTGTAAGCTCCCCCATCTAACCTCACCCCCTACCACTCTGACTTCTCCCAGGACTGGGACTTCTCCCCTCTCAGGAGACCACAAGACCACAACCAGGCCTGAGGCTCAATAGCTGGGGCGTACCCATGTGTGTGTGTGAGAGCATGTGTGTGCGTGTGCATGTGTATGCATGTGAGCATGTGTGTGTGCACGTGAGCACATGTATGTGCACGTGAACATGTGTGTATGTGCTCGTGTGTGTGCACGTGAGCGTGTGTGCGTGTGAGCATGTGTGCGTGTGAGCATGTGTGCACGTGAGCATGTGTGCGTGCACGTGCGCATGTGTGTGTGCGTGAGCATGTGTGTGTGTGCACACGTGTGTGTGTGTGTGTGTGTGTGTGTGTGTGTGTGTAGTGGGAGGAAAAGGGTAGATACAAGTCCCAAACCCCCATTTTCAGGCCCAGGGAGAAAAGAAATGAGGTCTGCCAAAAAGGTGAAACTGGTCTCTGCCAGGAGGAAACACCTTCCTTACCCACTTCCGGCTGGATCCAAGAAAGTGGCTCTTCTCGAAAGAAAGGACAAAACGCACCCCAATCCACGAGTGCCTGGGGGGAGGGCAGCCATCATTCGGGAAGTTTCCGAACACCCGATGCCCCTCACCCTTAGTTAATAGGTGGCGTTGAGACCAGTACTCCGGGCCACACCCTGCCTGCTCGACTCCCCGGACCGACGGCCTCTCTCTCAAGGGGCAGGCGGCCTCGCTCTCCAGCCTGGGGACGAGCGCGGGGAGGGTGTCCCGGGATGGGACTCGGTGGAGCAGGATCGGACGGAGCTTGGTCTGGAGGGCAGGGCACTCAGTCAGCTCGGGGAGGGTTACCAAGCGACCGGGGCTGCGAGCGCGTAGAGTGAGGAGGGGAGCCTGGGGAGAGGGGGTGGGCGACCTGGAGGAGGCGAGGGGGGCGGGAGATGGGGAGCTCGCCTTGTCCCTGCAATAAATCGGCTTAGTGGCCGAGAGCCGAACGGCCCAGAAAGGATTAAAGAGAAGTCTGTATAAACCAGCCGAGAGCGCGGCGAGGGGAGGGCAGGAGGGCGGGGGGCGGGGAGAGGGGGAGAGGGGGAGGGGCGGAGGGCGGGCGCGGGGAGGGGGCGCTCGCGCAGCCGGGAGAGGCGGGCGCCAGGCAGAGAGCGCGGTTCGGCTGCAAACTCCGGCGCTGCCGCCCAGCTGACTCCGGGCAGCGCTGGGCACCGCGCGCTGCCGGGGAGCCGAGAGCCGCGGCGCGCCCGAGGTCGTCCCGAGAGCAGGGGTCGCGGCGTCCCGCAGAGCCCGAGCCGAGCCCGGCGCCCCGGCGGCCCAGCCGCGGCGGCATGGGGGCGCCCCCGCGGCGCCCCACGCGGCCCGCCACCGTCTCGGCCGGAGGCCGGAGGCAGGAGCGCGCCTGAGCCCATGGCGAGGGGCCCCGCCGCTGCCGCCGCCGCCGCCGCCGCCACCGCCCCGCCAGCGCCGCCAGCTCCCGGGCACCATGCGAGCCGCCCCGAGCCTCCGCGGCTGCGTCTGCCTGCTGCTCGCCGCGATCCTGGACCGGGCGCGGGGTGAGTGCGAGGGCGCCGGCCGGAGCCGGGGCCCGGGGCGCGCGGGGGCGGGCAGCGGGGGAGGGCGCCGGCCAGGGGCACCCCGGGGACGCTTCGGGTCTGAAACCCGCGCTCGGCGCAGGGGCTGCAGAGCTGGTGGGTTTGACGAGGGAGGGTGGACGTCTCCTCTGGAGAGAACGCTCGCGGGTCTGTGCCAGGGTGTGTGCGCGCGTGTGTGTATGAGCGTGTGTCTTTGTGGCGTCCGTGTGAGGGTGTCCGGGAAGGCGCTGTGCGTGGAGAGGGTGCCGAAGTGTATCTGGAGATGTGAGTGTGTGTGATGGTGTGTGAGCGAGCGAGTGTCTGGAGGGGTGTTTGAGTGTCTGTGTCAATTACACAGAAAAGGTGTGTGTGTGAGAGAGAAGGAGTGTGAGCCAGAGTATTTGGGGGTGTGAGCGGGCGCCCAGCTTCTCGGTGAGGGTGTGAAGTGGGTGAGCCTGTGTCATCGTATGTGGGAGCGTGTTGACGGGTGGGTGAGTGTGTGAGGTGTGGCGTGGCACGCGTGTCCCAAGTGTACGGGTCTCTTTAGGGATACATGGCAGCGGGTGACTGTATTTCCATGGGGGGGGGGGGGGCGGGGCGCGTGTGCAGAGGAGGCGGGATATGACCCTCTGGCCAGACTGTACATTTCTCGGATGTGGAGGTGCAGGCGCGCGGGCCAAGAGTGTGTGAGCGTGCTGTGGAGCGTGTGGATCCAGTGTGGAGGGAGGCACCGACGCGTCCGGGGACGGGGGAGGTGTGAGCCGCGGTGCGTGTGTGTCCCGCGTGGACTTGGTCCCGATCGGGCTAAACCCGTTGGAAGGAGGGTTCCCGGAGCGAGTGACCGGTGCCTCCGCGGCTCCAGGGTCCAGGGTTCGCGGAAGCCTCGGGGCCTCCCGGCCGGCGCCGCCACCTGGCGGGTCTAGAGTGCTGCGGCCGCCCAACCTGGCGACCCGGCGCCTTTCGGGCAGAGCCAACGCGTCCGCTCAGAGCCGGCGGGAGCGAGGCTGCACCTGCGGAGAGCGGTGGCCCAGAGACTGGAGGTCCGCGCCCGCGGTTCGCCCCAAGCCTAGTCCCGAACCTGGACGCCCAGAACCAGGGCGTCTGGAGTCACATCCCGGCTCTGCCGCGGAGGGGCGGGGGATGCGCGCTGCCCAAAAGTAGCCGTTATGACCGGTGGGGTCTCAGCCCCCAGCCCAGCGGGTGATGGATATGGGAGGATCTGTTCTTTTCCGTGTGCCTTGCACTCCCGGGAGGTGCCAAGCCGGACTCTGAGAATGCCTGCCAGCAAGCGGTGCGCCCTAAAATAACCCCACCCGCTTCCACCCCGAGGTCCTTATAGAGTGCTTGATCCGCTGACGGGAGAAACTGCAGGATTTGAGCCTGAATGGTGGTCCTGCTGGCAGAGGAGGGGGAGGGGTCGGTGTAAATCAGGAGGAATGCAAGCCCCGTACTTGGTCTGCCTACCCTTGGAACAACAGACTTTCCAAAGTGCATGGAAATCCGCCCCTTCCCCTCCAACTTCGAGGCGATGGCTCCCTCCCTCGGAAGCCTCCGGAGGGAAAGGTTATATGGGGGCGGGGACGGGGTGGTGCCCGGGTGCCAGAGCCACGGCGAGGACGCTGGGCTTTGTCGAAAGGCACTCGGAGCCTCACCTGGACACCGCAGGGAGCGGGGGTGGGGTGGGGTGGGGTTGGTTAGAGGGTGGGGGCAGGAGTGGGGCACCCCTTTCTCCAGATACGCAGAACCGTAAAGACTGGTCAGGGGTGAGGATGGCGACTAGAAGCAGAAGGGTTTAGTGGGGAAAGCCCGCTGCGTCAGGATCCCACCGCGCGAGTTCCCAGAACCTGCGAGCCGCGGTTCTTGGGGCTGCGGAGACCTGAGCGGGTGTCCTGGCTCCTCCGCCCGCCGCCCACCTCTGCAGCTGGCAGGAGGCTGGGGCGAGCGCCTCTGGGCGAAGGGAGCCGGCCTGGCCTCTGAGCTCCGCTGCCCGGCGAGAGGGGAGAGCGCCGACTCGGATCGCAGACGGGCAACTTTCCGAGCGTGGGGCGCGGGCGGAGCCATCCCTTCGCTGCAGAGGAGATGATGAGAGCGCGCGGGGCGCGATCAGTCCTTTGGTTCTCGGAGTCAGCGCCCGCCCACGGCGGGGGTACCAGAAGGGTTGGTACGCGCTGTAACAGGCCGTCTGGCCGGAGGAGGGCGCCCTTCCAGGACGTGACGGAGAGCCGCGCACCTGGCCCTTGGCAGGGCCGGGCCGCCTGCCAGCGCCTGCGTCGGAGGACGGGCGGGCGCGGAGGGTAGGGTCCAGGGCAAGCACTCGGAGACACGCCTGCCCAGTGCGGGGGCGACGGCGGTCACCGCTAGGGAAGGCACGGCTGTGCGCCGGGGCCGGTGCTGCACCGACAGCTCGCGGCGCACAGGGACTCCACTTTGGAGAGGTGGGCCTGCGCCTCGGGAGGGGAAGGCAGCTGGCGGTACACAGGACCGGCCGGGCTGAGGGCTCCTGCCCCTGCCCACCACTCCCCGATATCTGCCTTTCCAAGAGGAAGAACCCACACGGATTCTAACTCCTCAGACCCCGTTTAACCTGGCCTGGGCACTTCTGGGAGGGCAATCCAGCACTCGTGCCCGGGCGCTGGCCCAGGATACAGAGGGCCCCGGGGACTGGGAGCGCAGGGAGGGCAGCGGTTCATAGACCTGCCTCCGAAGGGCAGCGGGGGGCAGGCCGAGGTAGGTAGGGCGCGCTAGAGGCCCCAGCCCTTTCACTTCCACTGGACGCCCTTCCACTTCTCTCTCGGCAGCAGCGTGTCAAGGGCTAGGTGGGATGCGGGGGCTGAGCGGCTGGGCCGGAGCTGCAGCCGCACCGGGACTGCGGGGGCTGCGCGCGCGCAAGCTGGTGTGACGCCTTCGTATATTTATCCGCTTCGCCATCTCCACCCCACGCCCGGCGGGCACCACCGGACCGCTGCCTGGCGCTCGGCGGGGAGTTAAGGGCCCGGCCTGGACTAGGTCGCTCCGCCCCTCCTCGCCCTGCCGCCCCGCCCCCAGCCGTAAGCCCCACCCCTTCCCTCTCAAGATGCAAACTGAAATTTCTCCTGAGAGGCTGAAGGAGTTCTTGCTTTTTAAGTGGAGAGAATGTTCGAGCTGGAAGCGACCTCCGAGATCACTTACTGCGGTGGTTCTGAAACGAGTAATTTTTAGCAGGAGAACCCTTTTAGAGTAGGAACTGATTACGGCCCCCTAAAATCCTAATGCCTTGGGCAAGATGGTAAGCGCCAAAGGACAGCGGCCCTGATGGAAGCAGTTAATGAGACCCAGCATCGAGCGATCTTTCCTCAACAGTCCCCTTAAACAATCTTAAGATTGCTGCTCTTCTAATCTCAGAGCTGGGTTTCTGTTTTTTTTCAATAGCCAAGATTACATGGATCAGCTGCTGTGTGGCCAGCACGCGCTGGCTGCTTCGCGGTGCTCATGCAGGGCAAGATGGGTTTAAGCGCCTCTTTTCACAGATTAGGAAACTGAGGCCCAGAATTTCAAAGTTTGTTCGTGACAGGCTGTCAGTGTCTTCCAGGTCTCGCCTGGTCCGGCCCCTGGCTCCCGCTTTCCTTCCAGTGTTCCTTGGACAGGGCGTGTGGGCAAGGGCTGGCAAGGTGCCATGGTGCGTTAGATCCGCCTGCCCACCCCAGCTTGTCAGAACATTGTCTCACACAGACCTGATCTTGCTACCGTTGGGGGCTGGGGGAGGGGTGGGGGAGGAGACGAGGAGACTTGTTGCGGTTCCTGGGTGTTAGCAGTCCTGACTTCAAAACCAAACGAGGGCTGAGCAAAGAGGAGGCTGGTTGGTTCTGTTCACTGGGTTTCCTGGGACCCAGGGAGGCATCTAACCTGGCTTACCGCCCCGTCCACCTCTACTCCATCCCCGGGCCACTTGAAATCCATCCATTCAGCCCTGACTGTGCAGCTCTGGGCTGTATGTGCTTTGTTCTTCTTATCTTCGTTAATCCTTGTAACCATCCTGAGAGTTAAGGTTATTTTCCAGATGAGGAAGCTGAGGTTCAGAGAGGTTAAGTGGTTTGTCCGAGGTCACCCAGTCAGTACGTGGCAAGCTGAGATTCAGACCCAGGACCGTCTGTCTCTTTCCCCCTGGGCTCTGCTGCCTCCTGTGAGAATGGGTCCCGGTCACTTCCTCAGCTCCAGCCACATGGACAGTTGCCATGTGTCCAGTGCCCTGTCTGGCTGCCTTTCTCCTTCCCAAACCCCACTGAAGTCAAATTATCCAGTGTGTTCATCTGCACAGATGGGAGAGGGGACACCCCTCAAAGCCCTTGTCATCATCAAGAGAATGAGTGGGCATCTGTTGTGGGCAGGGTGCATCTGAAAAGAGAAAGACCTATGACCGTGACCATCGTTCCAGTGGGGTGAGAGGTCAGGCCCGAACCCGTAAAGATAAAAGACAATCCAAGTGGAAATCTGTTGATACCTGCAGGATGCCAAGTGGATTGACGTCTCCCAGAGGAGGTTTGTGGGGGTAGAGTGATTTCTTTGGGGGTGTTAGGGGAAGGCTTCAAAGGGGAGGGAGGACTTGAACTAGACCTTGAAGCAAAGGGAGGAGGTTAATAGGCCAAGGGCTCATGTCCCAGGGAGGGAACCCAGGTGAGCCAAGAGCCAGAGGCAGGATTGTGCTTGGTGGGGCCAGCTCAACCTCAAGGCTGTTACTTCTTGAGTCTAATTGAGGACAGGGAGAAAGAAGACTGATATTACTGGTAGCTTCCATTTATCGCACACCTATTAGATGTTCCTTATGCATTAAATGCCCTCAACAATTCATGAGGCAGTCTCAGTAGGCGTGTTTTACAGATGAGGACAAGAGCCCCCAGGATACCCCCCAGCGCCCTCTTGCCATCTCTCTCTCCCTCTCTCTTTCCCTTCCTCTCTTCCCACTTCCTTCTTTTCTTTCTCAAACAATGAATGAGGCTCAACATCTTGTATCAGGGTAAGAACTGGGAGTTTCAAACCCAGGTCTAAAGCAATCCAAGGACAATGCTGCTTCTAGAGGACAGGGGAAACTTTATTTTTTCATCACAGAAGGAGGAATGCAGCAGCCTCTACCCTTCGCAAGAGGAGGCAAAGTCCCCCATTTTAAACAATGAATGTCAGTCCAAGTGAAACGTGTGATACCTCCTAAGAAGTATCTGTCCTCAGGATGAAGTTTCCGGGAAGGAATCAGGGGGATGAGACCCTGGAGCCCACCTTTACACTCGCAGTAGGGTTCCCTAGCAGAGTGGGCTCAGGACCTACTGGCCAAGACTCCATGGATGCAGCAAACGAGTACAACGTGCATGGAGCTAGAGGTGCGCAGAGTAGCAGCCCAAAGGAGTGGGAAGGACACTGACACCCAGGAAGGGAGCCTGGGGTTTGTGGATCCGCCGGCCATTCCCACACCTCCTGGCAACACACCAGAGTTGCTTTGGGAGAGTATGCGCCCCCTCTCGTTAGCATGCCATCTTGGTAGGTGACGCAATCAGCCGTGGCCCCACTAAGGCGAGTCCGTCTGACACACGATCCCTAGAATCTGGATACTGAGCAGACGAAGGCTGAAACCCATCGGAAGGTCCCCCTGATCAACAGGAGCCCCAGAGACACTGCACTTCTCTGGTTTCCCAAGGCTAATGACGACGGGATCTTCCTCCCAGGGTGCTATGAGCAGGACGCAATGAGTCATGACACACAGAGCTCTTAGCTCGATCCTGGGGGCTCAGATGACTGTCATCAGCGTTAACTGTGATTATGCCAGAGCTGCTCTGGCTCTAGTGAAGCGGGCTCCTGACACCTGCGGCTCCAGCTTGTTCCTGCATTCCATGACTTTCCCCATAATGTTCCACCAGTTACTTTTTTGTTTTTTTGGCTTGGGTTATCTGGAGTTGATTTCTGCCCTTTATAAGAAAAGGACCCCGCTTGATACCCTCCCTAGGCATGATAAGCCTTAGAGTTGCTGATTAGCCGGGCTTGGTAACTCCTGGAGGATGGTTCAGTTTGCTGAATGGGGGTGATCAATTCCCCTACCTGCTCCCTGACTTCCCCTGGAGTTCTGAGGCAGTGTCCCCTGCCCACACCCACGTGAGTGCACTTAAGACGCAAGTTGTTGCTCCCAGTGGAATGTGGGAGAGGCAGTTTCACTGTGACCCTCCCATCCCCTAACCTAGTAAAAAGTTCTGCAAAAGCAGAGACCTGTCCGGTTCTTCTCACTATTGAATCTTCCTCACAAACACACGATGGATACTTAATAAAGGCTGGTTGTGTGGATGAATAAGGCATCCTTGGCCTTTGGACATGTCCTGGTGCTGGGGCACCTGGGGAGGGTTTGGGTATGTTGCTTTCTACAGAAAGTGTATGCAAAGGCTTATGGCTTGTGGAATTCAGGCTGGATTCACAGATGAACTTCCTGTTGATAAAGTTCTGCTCCTGGAACTGCCTTCTGTCTTTCTTGAAGACTCTCAGATAATCGATGTGATGGAGACTCTGATTCCAGACATCCTGACTATGCCTGCTGGCGGTACTTGAGCATTGACGAGATGCTCTGACCCCCATCCTTCCATTCAGATCTCATGTCAGATGTGAAGGAGGCTACTCTTGTGCCCATTGAACCAACTAGGGAAACTGAGCCTCAGGAAAATGAAAAGATGGTGGTAGGAAGTAGCTGGACTGGAATCCGGGTTTGTGGCTGCAGGCTCAGCCTTCTTCCCTCCCCAATCCATTGTGGTGCTTCCTTCAGCCCTCAGGGGTCTGCAATGAAACAGGCCAGCTCCGCATGAGCCCATAGGCCCCTAAACTAACCAGAGAGCTTGCACCGTGAGCTGGGTGCTGATGTAGCCACTTTGCTGATGTGACTCCTTCATCCTCCACTGCTATCCACGGGGAGGACACTGACGGAGCTGTGCTCACACCGCATGGGGCCCGGAGCTCGCTGTCTCTCCACCCTGTGGACCTGGCCTGCCCAGAGATGTCTTCCCCTTCTCCCCTACTTCCACCCTTTCTTGGCTCAAAGAGCAGACACCTGCCCTCAGCCGGTACAGCCCTGACTCCACATAAACCTCCCTCCCAGGCTCTGCTTGCCCACTTCTCGCCCTCCACAGCCCTGCCAGCCCCTGCCAGCAGAGGCCACCTGTGCCTGCTGGCAGCGGTACTTTGGGCAACACATTGTTTAAATAACTCTCCTCTGGGGCTGGACCTGGTCACAGGCTCGACTCCCTATTGAACAGAGAGCTGTTGAGGGCAGGCATCCCTGTCCCACTGGCTCTGGCATGAAGCCTGGTTCCGAGCAGATGTGGCTTCAAGATGTGTTTGTTGAATGACTCACTGATGGACTGAATGAATGATGTCTCCCCTGAGCCTGGGGTTTGGTCCAGATGCTGAGCCTGGGGCCTGTTTCCTGGCCCTGCTCAGTCACCTCTAGAAGTCCCTTCTGGTGTGAGAATGTGTCTACTGTCCAGCTCTGCCCGCCATAGCTCACCCTGGCATCATGGCTGGTGTCTGGGGGATGAGCCAACAGTGGAAGGGGAAGACCAAAGGGCTTCCTGTTCCTTCTGGGTTCTCCTTGGTTGGAGGGGCTGTTCTTCATTGCTGGTGGGTGGGAGGTTGGGGGAAGGAAAGAAATGGTAACTGTTATGTGGCAAGCCCCATACTAGCTGTGTGCACACACAGTCATATGAAATACTCCCAGAAACTCCCATTTGGGAGTTAACAGTCTCCTATTTTACAGAAGAGCAATGCAACTTGGAAAGATTATGTGATCTGCCTAAGGTCCCACTGCAAGTGGGGGGCAGAGCTGGATTCTTAAGCCAGGCGTTGATTTACACATCTCCCCCAAAGCCCAAGTTGGTCTTACTGGTAGCTTGAAGCTGACCACGGCGATTTACACCGTGGAGGTGGGCAAGCCCTGCAGCTTAGTGCTCTCCCCAGCCCAGAGCTGGCTGCTAAGCATTTCCCAGCCTGCCCCTGGCCTGCCCACCCTTCCCCAATCCCTGTCTCCGTGTGGTCCAGATACTTTGGTTTCCATCTGAACTGGGTGCAAAGCCTGGCCTGGCCACTCCCTCGCAGAGTAGACACTTGGGCAAATCAGTGCCTCTCTAGGTCACGGTGTCCCCATCTTTTGAAGATAGAGTGTAGCGTGGAGACGAATGGAACGACCCAGGAAAGCAGGCGTGTGATGGGCCCTCGGTCACCGGCCAGTCCCTTTCTCCTGGCCCCCAGGCTGGAGTCAGACGGCCACGGGGTCACTCTGAAAGGCTGGGGAAGCTCCTGTTTTCTCCTTCCTGTCCTGGAAGCTGCCTTTGCAGCCACGTCAAGGGATCCAGTCACTTCTGTTCATTGAGCAGCTGTCCCAGCCTTGTTCTGGATCAGCAGAGATATCCCCTAAGGAGTTCTGGCTGCTGGCAAACCCCATAGAGCATGGGCTCATTTGAGAATGATGAAAGATTATCTCTAATAAATGGCCGGTACTAGGGCACCGAGAGTAAACCCTTGGAAACTAAGGGGAGTGGCCCAGGAAGGCTCTGCGGGATTGGAACAAGCTTGACGGGTGGGGAGGGAACCCCAGGCCGGGTGGAGGGGCAGAGACATGTGCAAAGGCCTGGAGGAGGGAACGAGCACCCTGTTGGGCTGGGAGGCTGGGAGGCAGCTGGCCTCGCTTGAGCAGAAGGTGCTTGTTGAGAAGCTGGAAATGAGGTTAGAGCTGTTGGCAGAGGCCTGAGAGCTGGAGCGAGGGGTCTGGACTTGAGCCCAGGGGCTACGGGGGGCAGTTGAAGAGAAATGAGTGACATTCTCAGAGCAGGACTCTAGGAAGATTAATTTGGCTTTTCTGGGCCACCTGAAGCTGGACATCCTTTGGAATGCCTTTGTGTTATAAATGATGGCTCTGGGGTACCCAAAGAGACAATGGCCTCGAGGCAGAAATGCCATCGTTTGGACATTGTTCACCTCTCCCAGTGTCCACACCTGGCAAGGAGGGAACACAAGGCCTCTGCCTAGAATGTGACTGTTCCAGCTTCGGCCTGAGCCAAGAGCGGCGGGGACGGCTTTTCCTGGGGAGAAGCTTCTAGATGCCCAGCAGGCGTGAGCTCTGCGGTCTGGCACGGGTTCAGATCCCATCTCCCCCATGCATCCAGTGTGTGAACTCAGAGAGCCTCTCTGTTGCTTCCAGCCTTGACTTCTCCAACTGAACAGGTGGCTCATCGTGGCGGCTTTGCGGGGTGCGGGCTGCTAGGAAGGGGACATTTACATAATTTGGGGAGGATCTGTATACAGGGTACCGAGCACAGAGTAGGCATGTGAAAAGCCGTTGCTGTTGTTATAATGATGTTTGGAACGTCCACAGGTTTGACGAGGAAGAAGCATTTATAAGCCCCAGTGCCCAGGAGGAGGGGTACGTTGTAGGTTTCCCACACAGAGTCCTAAGCGAGTTCTTGGGTTTAGGACTGCAGAGCACCGGGCCAGGAGGGAACTGGAGAATTAAATGCACTGTCTCCGGTCTCCCATTTTAAAGCTGAGAAAACTGAGGCCAGAGAGGACCTCACACTGTGCATGACGTGTGTGTGTGTGCGTGTGAGTGTGTGTGAGTGTGTGAGTGCATGTGTGTGTCCCTGTATGAGTGTGTGTGAGTGTGTGTGTGTGAGTGCCTGTGAGTGCCTGTGTGTGTGAGTGTGTGTGAGTGTGTGTGCGTGCGTGTGTGTGAGTGCGTGAGTGTGGGTGAGTGCATGTGTGTGAGAGTGTGTGTGTGTGAGTGTGTGTGTGTGTGTGTGTAGGCGGGATGGGGAGGTAGTGCTGGAAGCCAGGTCTTCTCCCTGGAGGTCCTAGGGGCGATCCTGGGGGCTCAATTGGGCAGACCCTCCACCTCAGAGCCTTGCGTAGGGAGCATCGGGGTCCCCAGGCTTGAGTGGGGATCTTGGCGGCACTCCAGCGGGGAGCACCCACCAGCCTCCGACATCACAGGAGCGGCTCGGGAGTCACCAGGGAGAGAGACAGCTGAGCCACTGGGCTTTTTTGTTGCTTTGCCAAGCTGTTCCTTCTGCCCTTTTGTTTCTCTTTCTGCAGAGACACTCAGCGCGCCTCCGACAGGGCTGTTTGTCACCAATCACTGGCGCGTCCATTATCCTCCCGGCTCCTTAATGCTGCCCCAAAGGAAGGCGTCCATTGCCGGCTGCCCTGGCGTCATGCAGGGCTGGGCGGGGGAGGCAGCCCTGGCAGGGTGGAGACAGAGGCTGGCATGGCCAGAGGGTGGGTGGCAGTTGTGTCTCGAGCTGGTGCTCACTGCCCGAGTGTGCAGGTTTTTGTCAAGTGGGTATTCAGGCCACACAATAACCCAAGGCCAGGTGCCTGGTTCTACAGAAGCAGGTGATACATTGCTAATTGTCACCAGGCACCTAATGTCCCAGGCAGGGGCTAGGGAGTGAGGTGGGGGTGGCGGAAGCAACCACATCATAAAGGCTTCTTTGTTTGCTCGGGCAGCAGAGAAGTGGGCCTGAGCTCAGCTTGGAGAGGAAAAGGCACCGTCAGAAGGCGAATTCCTAGGGCCTGTGGCCTGACTGTGGAGCCTGGTGGGAGGAGAGGGGCAAGCAACCTGGTGGGGGAGGAATAAGGTTACTTGGCTTCCCAGGTGGCTCGGTGATAGACAGTCTGCCTGTCAATGCTGGAGACGCAAGAGACACGGGTTCGATCCCTGGGTCGGGAAGATCCCTGAGTAGGAAATGGCAACCCACACCATTGTTTTGACCTGGAGAATCCCATGGACAGAGGAGCCCGGCGGGCTACAGTCCAAAGGGTAGCAAAGAGTCGGACACAACTGAGCGACTGAGGATCACAAACAAGGAAGAGCTGGTGGTTTCTGAGACAGTCCGAACGCAGAGAGCAAAGTGCTGTTGCAAGAAGCAGGGCAGCTCATTCGTTCATTCTCTGGCTCACCCACCGGTGCTCTGCTCCTGGCAGTCAAGCATCGTGCTGTTCTAGAGATCCGGACGAGAAGGAATAGACGAATTCTCACCCTCGTGGGGCTTGCGGAGCTGTGTTCAACATGGAGCCATGTGTGACAACCCACATTTACATTAAAACGCAGCAGTATCTTGGCTTTTGTTTAACCGAATTAAAACACATTTTAATTCTTCCGCCACATTTCAAAGGCGCAACAGCCACACGTGGCTGGTGGCTCTTGCGTTGGAAAGCACAGATGTGGATAAGATGCCTCCATCATTGCGTGAGGCTCCGCTGGACATCACGGGTCTAGGGGAGTGTCCCTCCCACTGCCAGTAAGTGACAGGAATCCCAGAGGGGGAGGGTCTTCCCGCTTCCTTCCCCAGGCCATCCTCCTCCTTGTGCCGAGGAGAAAGCCTCAGGCTGATGCCGTCAAGCTCTGACACCCTCTTGCTTGCTAATCTCATTTTCCAACAAAACAGGTGTGGGGCAGCACGCCTGCAGTGAGCCAGAGGAAGTCAAAGTTTTAATAACAGTGTTTTGTTTTCATTATGATTCTTTTCCAGTCATCCTCTGTTTAAGGCAAGTGAGACTGGTTTGCCATTTGGGGCAGTGATTTAAATTCTCTTTCCCTTTTTAAAAATGGCTTATTTAAGTTTTTTTAAAAAAAGAGTCAAGTTTAAGAAAAATGTTAAGTGCATCGTGGAGCAGGTGGCACGCGAACGTGGCCAATCTGGGAGGTGTGAACGTCTGCGGTTGGGAAACCGTGGTTCCGATGGGATGACACAGGCTTTGGAGGCAGACACAGGAGGGCTGGGGCTTCGGTGCCGCTGTTGGTAAGCTCTGTAATTTGGGGACAATTTACTTCCCTCCTTATCAACCAGGTTCCAGAAGGAAACACCAAGCTCAGCCTGGGGGGTCCGTGGAGGGCTTCTTTAAAGGACTACCAGGTTCAATCCCCGGGTCGGGAAGATCCTCTGGAGGAGGGCATGGCAACCCATTCCAGTTCCTGCCTGGAGAATCCCATGGACGGAGGAGTTTGGCTGGCACAGTCCATGGGATCCCAAAGGGTCTGGGACAGAACCGAGCAACTAACACTTTGACTTTTCGCTGGCTTTGGGGTTTAGTGGGGGCACAGGGGATGGGGCAGCCCTTTGGGCCAGGATCAGTGGGGAGTTTCTACCGCCCGCAGACTGGAAAGAGGGCTGAGAGGAGAGGGCTGCAGGCAGGCCTGGGGCCCCGGGTGGAGGGATGCAGTCAACTCCCGGGGACCTGGCCGGCAGCTGGAGGAAGAGACACCCCAATTTCATCCTCCTCCTGCCTTTGGGTCTCTTGCTAGTGCTGCACATGGACGAAACTCAATTGCATGGATGCCCACGCAATTGGGCCGCCAGGCGCAGGATAGGTGGAGAAGGGGAGGGAGTGACCTGGGGAGCAGATAGCTGAGACCTAGCACCATCCTGCCCAACCTCAGTGTTCCCGTCTAGAAAACCGGGTTGTACGATGTGCCAGCTGAGTTGCTGACACGATGGAAGGAGACAGCGTGCCGTGCTCATAAGTGATCGGTCGCTTCTTACACTAATAACAATTGCAGTAATAAAATGCCTGCCCTTATGCCCCATCCTGTGCTGGACGCTGGATTTTCCTGAGCCAAAATGTAGCTCATGGGTCTGGGGCTTTAGAAACGGGGAACCGGCCTCCCAGGGGCACGGGAACTTGAAGGGACGGGTAACTTTGGGGGGGGCGCTGCACTCTGTCGAGGGGGAGCGCCCGCACCCCTCCGCTGCCGCTGACGTGTCATCTCTGCCCCAGACTCTTCGACGTCCCCACGCCTCCCTGTCCGCTGGCCCATCCCGCTGATTGATGGCTCCGCCCCAGGGCACACCGATGCCTCGCTCCCCAGTCTATTTTCCACCCTATTTCCCACGACGAGGTTCTTTCTCCTCAGATCCATTTAGGTCATCTTTCTTGCCATCCCCACCGGCTCTTACTATGTGTGGTTCGGTCCACATTTGTCCCGAACGGCCGCAGAGCTCCTTCCTTGCAAGGGTTAGGCGGGTGTCCTTCACCTCTGAGCTAGGCTTCCCGGAGGCTGCTCCTGCCCCTGCAGGTGGGGGAGGAGGGAATTGGCAGTGAGTTAGCCCTTTGGATCACCAGACCATTTATCCCTCACCTGAAAGCTAACCGTGCCAATTCCCTATTTAGAGGGATCTTCTCAGCGAGTAGCTGGAGTTTCAGGGGTGGCTGGCTTCTAAATGGAGCGACCATTTCTTGGGAAAACTTCCACCTACAGTCCCTTTGGCTTGCTGCTCCTGAATTGGCTCAGGGTACTCTCCTCGGGTCCCTCTGTTTTCCTTTGTCCGGCGCATTTTTTCCATCCACCTTGACTGTTCAAATTGACTTTGACGAGGACTAATTTTGCCAGTTGAAATTCGAGACTCTTCGACATCCGGTGCGTTGCTGAAATTGACGTGACAAATATCAGCAGCGATTTCTTCCCTGGCTTATTCTCTGAGGTGCTCCGGCCAAGACCGAGTGCCCCTGCCCCACGCCCACATGCCGTCTGCCCCCAGCCCGGCTGCTTACCCTGTCCCCGCGCAGGTCGGTCTCAGCCCTGCTACTGACTCAATGGCAGTGTGACCCTTTGAGAGCGGAGGGTCAGTGGCTCACTGGGGATCAATATTCCTTAAGGAAATTTCCACCAACCGTCCCCTTGGGTCTCAGTGTCCCGTCGGTTGAGGTGACATTCCTTTGTTCAGCCGCCCTTCCATCTACCTGACTGTTCACTTTACCTTAGAAGAGGTTCATTTCCAGTCGAACATGGAGCCTGGTCCTGCAGGCTGGATCTCTGTGTGCGGGCTGCGGGGCGTCCATCCACCCACCCACCCATCGCAGTGCCGGGGGCCGCCCCCGGCTGGGGCCTGGGTCTCGGGGGGGCTGTGTCACCTGCCGTGCTCACGTCCCGGGTGGTGGAGTGTGGCTCTGCACCATCCCGGGGGTGCACTGCAGATGCTGCCAGACCCCAGTCACCACCTTCATGACTTTATCTCCATCCCACCCAGGTCTTTTCTTACATCACGATCATCTTAAAATCAAACTTAAATCGATTCCCTCTTTTTGTCGCTGGTACGAAGGAGTAATGTATAGGCCTGTGGCGCTGAGTACATCTTTTTTCTTAATCCATATTAAAATGAATTTTTAAAAAGGCTTCCCTGTTCCATGTGACCTCATCCCGTGGGTGAGAATGGAGAACACTGGCTCGGTGGGAAGGAGACCAGCCTCAGAACGACGAGCCCCAGGATCTGGTCTCAGCTCCTCCGTCAGCTGGCACCATCACTTGCTCCCCTCCCTGTCTAACCTCAGGTCCGTAAAGCAAAGGACTGAGTCTGGGTGGCCCAGTTCCAAGATTCTCTGGTGAGTAATAAGGTTGGGACGGAGAGTCCTGTCTAGGTCCAGAATACTTCCTTTAAGTCATGTTTGCGGACTTCTGTCATAATCCACTCATTAAGACTCTGCCTTGCAATGCTGGGGACGAGGGTTCGGTCCCTGGTCTGGGAACTAAGATCTCACGTTCTGTGGAGCAAAGTCCATGCACCACAACAAAAGACCCCACATGCCACAGCAGCTGCCTGCCACAACAAAGACTTCACGCAGCCAAATACATAAAAATTTTTTTTAAAAAAAAGACATATTTGATGCCCCCGTTCCCACCCTGGGATGAAGCGTCCTGCCTCCAGGGGTGTTGCTGAGAGCAGCTGCGTCTGTGGTGAGGGTGCGCCCACAGCCACTTGCCTCTTGATGCACCTCATTTCGGTTCCATTCAGCAGCTGTTTTCTGAGCACCAGCCCTGAGCTGTGGCCTGTGCCAGGGCTGGCACCGAGGTACCAGCGAGACCTCCAGAAGTCCACAGTCCCCTGGGGCAGAGGAGCAGGCACAGAAGTAAATTACTGATTAATATTGTAGACTCTGAAATGGCTCCCAAGTCCTTACGGGACGGCAGCAGAGGGGACGACTAGTCCGCCAGAGGCGCTGGGCAAAGTCAGAGAGGCTCAGCCACTTGCTCGGGTTGCACAGCTACTAGGTGGCTGAGCTCTGAACTCAGGGGGTCTCACGCTTTACCTGCCTTCTGCCCTCTCTGCCTGCGTGCTGCTCTGCCAGAGACCCCTTCCAACCTGACCTTTGGTGATTCTGGGTCTCTCTGCACCTCCCCTCCTGATCCCACTTGCCTCTGGGGGAGGGGGTCAGGGGCTGGGCAGCAGCCCGAGGTGGCCATGGACCCCCTGCCTGGGCAGTCACTGGGTGGCAGCCGGCTCTGCCCTGTTGCCTCCGGCCTCGTTATTATTATTATTATTTCTTTCCAGCATGCTGCTAAAAGCTTCCCGCAGAGATCACACAAACCCAGCTCTTTAAAATTTAAAGGGCTTTAGGTAAACAACGTTATTTCCCTCAGAAAAGAGACAGGAGAGGTATTTGCAGTGGATAAATTTAGTGCCGTGTGTGGGTCTGAGCAGATGAGTGTGGGGTTCGGTGGGTGTGGAGGTGGCCAGGGAGATGCTCCTGGCAAGGGGAGCGGCTGTAGCTTGTCACCCCTCCCTCTCGTCCCCACAAGAGCGCGACCTCAGAGGGGACCTGTTGTGCCCAGGGTTCTGGGGAGCACTGGGTACCACTTGTGGGGAACCGCTGGGGGCAGGGGGACGTGAAGCCTGCCTCACAGGACCTTAGCCGGAAAGGCCGGGTGCCCCTAGCTGCGCCCCAGGGCCTTCGCAAGGGCCAGAGCCTCTGCAGGAGCCTGCCTCCTTCCCTGGACTAAGACCTGCTCATCGTTCTGGTCTCAGCTTAGACGCCGCTAATTTATTCCACAAGCATTTCCTGTGCACCTACTATGCTCACAGCGCCCAGGGGCACAGCTGGCACCGTGACTCAGCTCCATGCTCCCTGTCCCTGGCGTGGTTCTGGCACAGAGCGGGCATCAGTAAGTGTTTATGGAACTGATAAGAGCCTGTGTGCATGCTGTGGGACCTGGCGGAAGGATGGAGTTGCCTCTCCAGAGCTTAGAGCCGCATGAGAGTCATATTGGGTTCGCCAAAAAGTTTGTTCGCCACCCCCCCCACCCCCGCCCAAATCTCGAACATCTTGTGGAACATTCAAACTTTTTGGCCAACCCCAGTAACAAAAGACATTTTGAACTCTGAATGAACCTATCAGGGCTGGCAGATTTACACTGACTCAAGGAAGAAAAGGAAAATTCCTTCCTTCTTTCGTTGGCCATATATCCATCCATCCCTCCCTCCAGCCATTCATTCATCTGACAAATTGGACACTTACTTTGTTCCAGATGGTGTGCTAGGCACTGGAGATATGGTGCTGAACAGAAAAAAAACCGAAAAAAAGCCTGCCCTCCTGGAGCTTACCTCCCAGGCTGTATGACCAGAGAGATAGGACATACATGAGCACACGGAAAGAGGAAGCGATAACTGCACTGGGGAACAGGGCTGGGGTGATGGCCAAGTGTAGATGTGTGCGGTCGGGGAGGGGCCCTCTTACTGAGCATCCGCCGTGTCTCCGACGCTGTGCAGCCCTGGCTGCAAGCAAGTGAAGAAGCACAGCCACTGGCATGATAAGTGTCAGGATGGTGAGAGCCGATGTGGCTGGAAGTGACTAGCACAGTTGCACCATTAGTGAGGCCTCCGATGAAGTCCTCAGACGTGAGCTGGGCCTTGAAGGATTCAGTGTAGGCAGGATGGGCCGACCCATGGTTCTCAAACTGTGCTCCTTGGAGCCCCAGTTTCCCACGGAGGCACCCTGCACCACTTCTGGCGGCCAAAGCATCAGGCAAAACAATAGCTGAGGGGGGAGTCCTCATCCCCAGATTGAGCCAGGAGTCCGCGTCGCCTCTTTAACAGACGGGCTTCAGCTCTACTCTGAATGAAAGACTTTGAAAACGAGTGTGTTGGCCTCCTGTTAGAAGAGTTTTCTGTTTAGGTTCAACCCTCATTTCGTGTGGGGAAACGGAAGCCCAGAGGGGCCCGTGACTGGTACCAGGCCTCCAGCAGGAGGGGGCCGTTTCTGGGGGAAAGTCTCCACCTGCTGCCACTTTCCAAGCTGAAAGGGAGGCCTGTGAGAAAGCCCCCTCCCCAACCCCGGCCCTGGACCAGACCCTCGGCCGCTGCTCCCAGCTTGTCCTGTTCCAACCCCCAGCCAGCCCCAGGCTTCACTCTGTAAACCTTTCTCCTCTGCCTGCCCAGCAGATCTGCCCTGCCCCCATGGGAGCCTGGAATTAGACAAAATATTTTATGATCCTACGCTTCGTTATGCTTTATTAAAAGCGCCCGTACTGGCTTCTGCTGGCGCATCTGCCAGGCCCAGTCTTGGGACTTCCTCCCCCAACCCCCCCGCCCCGGCCACCATCTCTCATTGCTGGTGGGGGGGCCGACAGCTGCCACCCGACCCCCACCACCTCCCCTCACAGAGCAGGGCCCCAGCCTGGCTGACCTGTTCATGAGACAGAGCAGAAACCTGCCGGTCAAGGCAGACCTGGGCATTTAGAGAGACAGCGATAATTCTGAGTGTTCGCACACATAAGCCCATCTGGTCCTGTAGCCATACCCCCTCCCCCACTGGAGGGGACTGATTCAGAGAGGAGGAGGAGGAGTCCAGAGTTAGAGTCACCTGGTCCCGCCTTCTTGATCCCCTCCACGTGACCGTGCAGATCCAAGATCAGGCTGACGCCCCTCCCCAGACCGGTTGTCGCATCCTCCAGTGGCCAGAGGGAAGGCCCTGCACTTTCTCTTCAGCTGTCAGTTTCAATCTGGGAGCCAGGAGGGAAACCCTGGCATGCAGACATGCCTGGAACAGAAGGAGCTGTCCGCGTTCCTCCTGGTGGGATGTGCTGTGCCCTACTGGGGGCTCAGGGGAGGGCTGGGAACGCGTGGCCCACCTGGGTCTCACTGACAGCCGAGTCACAGCTGAGTGTGGCACTGGGGACAAGGCGTGTGACTGCTCTGAGCCTCCGTTTCTCATCCGGCGCCCAGGAGACACTGAATGCACAGTCGCCGTGGTTGTTGAGTCCCTCGGTCGTATCCAAGTCTTTGCAACCCCGTGGACTGCAGCACGCAGGGCTTCCCTGTCCTCCACCATCTCCCGGAGCTTGTTCAAATTCATGTCTGTTGAGTCGGTGATGCCAGCCAACCATTTCACCCTCTGTCGTCCCCTTCTCCTCCTGCCTTCGATCTTTCTCAGCATCAGGGTCTTTTCTAATGAGTCAGCTCTTCACATCAGGTGGCCAAAGCATTGGAGGTTCAGTTTCCTAATCAGTCCTTCCAATGAATTTTAAGGATTGATTTCCTTTAGGATTGACTGGTTTGGTCTCCTTGCAGCAGAGACAGCGGAAATGCTTTTTTAATAGGATGCCCCACTAAAGGAGAGAGGACATTTAATCAGCTCTTCATTTAAGGGGAGAGGAAAGTGATAACCTTGCTTATGTTTATCAACATTATTATTATTATTATTGGCTAATATTAGTGGAGAACTTGTTATTCACTTATCAGATAGTTACTGATCTCCTGTCTGCCCAGGGAGAGTGAAAATGTTAGTTGCTCGGTCATGTCGGACTCTTTACAACCCCATGGACTATAACGTACCAGCCTCCTCTGTCTATGGAATTCTCCAGGCAAGAATACAGGAGTGAGTTGCCATTCCCTTCTCCAGGGGATCTTCCCAACCCAGCGGTCGAGCCTAGGTCTCCTGCATTACAAGCAGATTCTTTACTGTCTGAGCCACCAGGGTGCCCAGGGAGATGATACCAAACAGGACAGTCAAGTGCTTAGGCCTCACGGGACTGACATTCTGATGGATGAGACAGAAATAAACAAGTAGGTAAGTAGCCTAACTCTGGATGGTACTATCCTGCGAGGGGAATTCAGGGCTCTGGGATAGTCCAGGGCTTAGGACAGACCAGTGTCTCTAGACTGTGTGGTTCAGGAAGGCTTCTTGGAGGAGGTGCCTTTTGAGCAGAAAAGGGAGAACAAAAGAAGCAGGGAAAGCCTGGCTGAGCTCCTGACGTTGACCCTAGTCAGCTTCGGCTTTGGTGTCCCCAAACCAGGCTGCATATTGTAGCTAATGTCTTCTTCTTCTTCTTCTTATTATTCAGTTCAGTTCAGTTCATTTCAGTCTCTCAGTCGTGTCCAGCTCTTCGTGACCGCATGGACTGCAGCACGCCAGGGCTCCTTGTCCATCACCAACTCCTGGAACTTACTCAAATTCATGTCCATCGAGTCGGTGGACATCCAATCATCTCATCCTCGGTTGTCCCCTTCTCCTCCCACCTTCAGTCTTTCCCAGCATCAGGATCTTTTCAAATAAGTCAGTTCTTCGCATCAGGTGGCCAAAGTATTGGAGTTTCAGCTTCAGCATCAGTCCTTCCAATGAATATTCAGGACTGATTTCCTTTAGGATGGCCTGGTTGGATCTCCTTGCAGTCCAAGGGACCCTCAAGAATCTTCTCCAACACCACAGTTCAAAAGCATCAATTCTATGGCGCTCAGCTTTCTTTCTGGTCCAGTTCTCACACCCATACATGACTATTGGAAAAACCATAGCCTTGAGTAGATGGACCTTTGTTAGCAAAGTAATGTCTCTGTTTTTTAGTGTGCTGTCTAGGGTACTGGAGTATAATTGGTTTACAATGTGTTTCTGTAGCTGACTCCTGTGTTGGGATCTTCCCTGGAGCCTGCTCCCAGCACTGGGAATGACCACCTGCCCATTCCCTGACACCATGGCGACAGCACCCCCTCCAGGCCCAGAACAAAGGCCCCAAGGAAGCAGGAGGCAGGGACTGTGTGACATACATTCTTGCTGTTGTTGTTCAGTCGCTAACTCACGTCCAACTCTTTGCGACCCCGTGGACTGCAGCATGCCGGGCTTCCCTGTCCTTCACTATCTCCCAGAGTTTGCTCAAACTTATGTTCACTATGTTTATCTGACCATGTCATCCTCTGTCGCCCCCTTCTCCTCCTGCCCTCAACCTTTCCCAGCATCAGGGTCTTTTCCAGTGAGCCGGCTCTTCACATCAGGTGGCCAAAGTATTGGAGCTTCAGCTTCAGCATCAGTTCTTCCAGTGACTATTCAGGGTGCATTTCCTTTAGGATTGACATTCTTGACCTGACCTTTAACTCTTGTAGATCCCTAGGAGGTGGGTCCTGTGACTTTCTGCATTTTGCAGACAAGGAGCCTGGGACCTAGAGGTGAAAATCTCAGAGCTGATGTGACTAGGGGCTGGCAGTCGAACCGCGGTCTGACTCAGTCCCTTCTGAATTAGTCTCCGCCCCGTGCTCCCTGGCTTGTATCTGTGTGTCCAGTGGGAGGACAAGGAGAGGGGAGAAGCCCACCTTTTCTTGTTCCACCTTGAACCCCCCAGGGTGCCTCTGACCTGGGGCTGGAGTCCCGAGCGGTGGGGGCGAGTGGCCGGGTGGCAGGCAGCCCGTGGAGTATTGATGGCCCTCAAAGTTGGCAGGCACAGGAAGGCAGAAAGGTATTAATTAGCAGTTATTCCCCGGCAGCGAGGAGATGGATAGAGATAAAGGTGGCGGCCTGCGCATCCGTTTTGTAGCAGCCGAAAAGCAACAGTAAATCAGTGCTATGAATCGATGCTGCAAGTAGGAGGTATGTTTTATTTTTTATTTATTTATTTATTTTTTGGAGGTATGTTTTAATCTTATTGGCGGGATAGCATTACGGGGAGCGAGGCAGGAGGGCTCCTCACTGACGGAGCCTGGGTCAGGGAGGAGGGAGAGAGGGGACAGGGGCTTGGGCCAGTCCTTGGAGGACCCCGAGGGGGAACTTTGGCTGTCGGGATGGGAGGCAGGAGCGTGTGAGAGCTGGGAAGGCATCCTGGGCCGGCAGGGGGATCCCGCCGTCTTCCGAGGCCTCCACCACATGCCTAGGTCTGCAGTCCACCCCTCCATCCCTCCCATGAATGGGGGGCTCTGGGCTGGACATGCATTCAACTGCTGGGCACAAACGGGGTTCTCACTCAGGCACTGGCCCTCTCTGGGTTCTTGGCCTGGCCACAGCCCTGCCCGTGGTAAAGGCTCAGAGGCTGAGGGATGAGGTGGTGGGTGGAGGGTAGGGTTTGGTGCCTCTGGACGGTGCGAGATCTGAGGGAGATGGGGGCATGGTCATGGCCTTTAGTCCTCCTCCCAGCAGGCACTGTGGTGGGTGTTTGGTCCCCATGCACCGAGGGGAACAGACATCGGAGTGAGGGACACGCTTGGGTGTGGCAGCGCCAGCATCCAGCATCATCTCTGACCAGCAAAAGCATCGATCACCCCTGGCAAAAGCCGCGGGAAAGCCTACAAACTCCAGCCTCTGAGTGTGAGGAGGGGCTCAGAGACGGCCCCTTCTTCTTCCCGTTCCACTCCTGGATGCCGCTCTCCACACCAGGACACAGAGACTGGGAGGCAGAGGAAAAGGAGGGCAAACCAAACCAGGCAGGATAAATCCTAAGCACCCACTGCTCTGTTTCAGCCAAGGTCAGTGGCTGACTCCCTCTGAACCTAACTTTTCCCTACCAGACCTCTCGGGGCTCTTCTAGCTACAACATTCTCAGATTCTGTCTCTCCCTTCTTAAATTATCAGGTACTTGCTATGCCATTTAATCCTCTCCCTCGTTCCTGTGACACAAGCATTATTAGTCCCATTTTATAGATAGGTAAACTGAGGGACTCAGCGAGGCTTAAGGACTTGCCCAAGATTACACAGCTGGGGAGTGTCAGAGCCTGGATTTAGACCCGGGTGGGTCTGCTCTCAAAAGCTCAGCACTGTTCATTTCATGGCACCATCTCCTTGTCTGATAGTCATACAGGCATAGAGGAAAAAAATGTCACCCGAGAAGGAACTTGACTCCAGGCCTTCAGTGGAGACGGGCAGCCCTTCTGTGGGGTTGCACTGGGGCTTCCTGCCCCCACTGCCTCCAGGACCTGTCCCTGTCTGTCTGCCCCTTGTCAGCCACTCTGCTCCAAGGCCTACGCCAGCTCTGACCACGGCTCTGACGCCCGAACGGGGAACCCCGAGCCCCTGTAGCTCTGGCAGGCTTGGGCCAGCAGACGGAGAGGTCTTGGAGGTCAGCCTGGGCCAGGCCTCCGAAGGAAACTTGCTGCCTCCCAGGAGTGGAGACCCAGTGTCTCAACAATCTTGCTTCCTCTGGTCATGGGGGAAAGGAAAGGGCATACTCACAGATTGAGAAGAGCTCCTCTGGAAAGACAGCGATGCTGAGGAAAGGGGGCCAGCCTGGGACCTCTCGTCTGGCTTGGGGAGGGGAACACCAAGGGCAGACTTCTGGTTTTTCTTCCCCGTGTGTCTTGGTGACCGAAACACACCAGTGGCCCAGGGACAAACGTGCTGCCTCAGCGTCTGCACCCAGAGGCAGGGGACGACGTCACTCTTCCTGTTCACGCTGAGGGTCCCTATCTGTTCCCCTACTGGGAGCCTGTCGTCACATAAAGTGAACGGACGTGGGAGTCAGGTTCAAAGCCTGACCTACTACCCGCCAGCTGTGTGACTCTGGACAGGGTACTTCAGTCTCTGTGCCACAGGTTTTTCATTCATAAATGGGAGCGACAATTAGCTACCACATGCAGTTGTTATAAGAAGAAAATGACATGTTTTTATCCCTTCATTCACTTACAGAAAGGTGTTCTGTAAAATGGAATTATATTAGATTGGGTAATGCTGCTATAACAAATAAGCCCCAAATTTCACTTGCATGGGCTCAGTACTTGTATTTTTAAGTTACATTGCAGGTATCTTTGTGGGTGGGTGCCTTTCCTCCATGTGAGACTGAGGGGTGCAGGCTTCTTATATCTTGTGACTTGGCCATCTCTTGGGGCTTCATAAGCCTCCTTTCCAGCCAGTGGAGTAGGGAAGAGAAAATAGAGAGGCATCTGGGAAATGTCATCTGTGTGGTGAGGGTGAGAGTTGCACCCAGAGACAGTTCCGTGTTCCAGGTCAAGTGGCGGGGGGCTGCTCTGTGTGTGTGTGTGTGTGTGTGTGTAGGGGTAGACAGACGCTGTCTCTGCTTCAACAGATGTCTTGTTCACTTTACTATCTCACCTACGCCATGAAATCAATAAAGACAGTGTTGCTGTCTGTCTTATTTACTCTGTCTTATTGCTTTTTGTAAGCCTAGTACCTAACATTGTGCTGCACAATATATGTACATACAGGTACTTGAACTGATGGATGGACGGGAAGAGAGAAGGATGGGGGATGGGGGTGGGGGTGGGGGGTGGGGGTGGGGGATGGAGGTTGGGGGATGGGGGTGGGGGATGGAGGTTGGGGGGTGGGGGATGGGGGTGGGGGATGGAGGTTGGGGGATGGGGGTGGGGGATGGAGGTTGGGGGATGGAGGTGGAGGATGGAGGATGGGGGGTAGGGGATGGGGGATGGGGGTGGGGGATGGAGGTTGGGGGATGGGGGTGGGGGATGGAGGTTGGGGGATGGGGGTTGGGGGATGGGGGTGGGGGATGGGGAATGGGGGTGGGGGGTGGGGGATGGGGGTGAGGGATGGAGGTGGAGGATGGGGGATGGGGGGTGGGGGATGGGGGGTAGGGGATGGGGGATGGGGGATGAGTTGAGGGTGGATGCATGACAGATGGATGGGTGATTACATACATGATGGTTGGATGGACAGGAGACAGACGATTGTTAGATGGGTAGATGGATGAAATGATCCTTAGTGAGCCAAGCCACACTGACCTAGTCCAGGGAAACGCATAGATTTATGGTCAACCCTTTGGGCATTCTTGCCTCATTGACTGTTGGATTCTCATCACGAAGCAGGGTCTGTGACAAATGACAGATTTTCAGTGTTTACTGATCGGAATTATTAGAGAACCTTTGGGAAGGTCAGCGTTTGACCCTGGGCTGAGTTTGGACAGCCCAGCCTTCAGACAGAGTATGACTGAGGTGACCTAAGAATGTGCTACCTCGGAGAACTGGGAAATGAGTGCAGACTTTTGCACCATCAGTGGATCCTGGGCACTGGCTGCCCTTGGGGCTGTCAGGGAAGGGGATTTTGCAGATATCCCAGTGCATCTTTCAAAAATGCCCTGCCCTCGCTTGAGTGGCTGGCGAGGCCCCTGGAGCTGCCCTGCTCTCTCCTCTGGTAGGGTCTGCGCCTGTGAGGCAGACACAGAGGCTCTGTGTGGTGGAGAAAGGGCTGGGGGTGGGGAGACCACCCAGACGGGGTTAAGTGCTTTCCTTGCCTCTTGCCAGACCAGTAGGAATTTGGCTTTACATTTTTAACCTAAATAGAGTTATGTTCATTCTCTTTCCCACTAGATGCAAAGCGTTTTTTTTTTTTTTTTTTTTTTTGAGCAATTAAGGAAAAGCATAAATCAGTCCATTTTTAAAAGCTCAGGCTGCCTTTGTGGCTAAAATTAGCGTCTCCTAAAGAAGGAGGAGGGAGTTGGGGAGAGAAAGCTGGATTTGGCTTTAAGACATCCATTCACTGAGGCCTGGGGGCAACGCCAGTCCTCTGCCCTGAGGCGCCCAGACCCTGGGAAGCCGGGCCCCCAGCCCCATTTGGCTTCTCCTGACTGGCACACCCTTTCTCTTCCAACCGCTGTCTTAGGTTCTTCCCAGTTCTCTGACAAGGTGGAAGGAGAGGGTTTGCAGAGTCTTGGCTTGCTCTTCAGCTTTGCTGCCTACCTGCTGTGTGACCCTGGGCATGCCATGCCACCTCTCGGAGTTCCCAATTTTTGCATCAAATAAATGCCACCGTCTCATCTTCGGTTCTGCTGTCTACCACCTGACCATCCACAGGCTGAGACCCACACAGCTCAGAAAATGAAATGATGGCCCTTCTCCGGTGGGTTTACAATTACCCATTCTTAGCATATGTCTTTGCTGTTTGACCACAACCGGCTCTGCCACTGGGCCGGAAGCCCCACAGGCCTTGTCCGCTGGTTGATTTCTGGCACACCGTAGGTACACAGCAAACGCATATTTCTTTCTTCGATTTTTTTAATTGTGGTAGAAGTCTCGTAACATACTGTGCCGTGCTAAGTTCTCCAGTTGTGTCTGACTCTTTGCGATCCGTGGACTGCAGCCCTCCAGGCTCCTCACTCCATGGGATCCTCCAGGCAAGAATACTGGAGCGGGTTGCCACGCCCTCCTCCAGGGGACCCGGGGATCGAACCTGTGTCTCCTGCAGCTCCTGCACTGCAGGCAGATTCTTTACCGCTGAGCCACCAGGGAAGCCCCTAACATAACGCACTGTCTCCACCTTATTCAACTGTGCAGCTCGTGCAGCTCGGTGGTGCCAAGTGCATGCACTGTTGTGCAGCTCTCGCCCTCAGCAGCTCCCGAACGTTCCACCTTCCTAAACCAGAACCGTCTCCGCTAAACACTCGCATGTCCCCGCGTCCCCTCCACCTTCCAGCTCCAGCCCCTGGCGTCTACCAGTGTACTTTCTGAGGCTGTGTGTTTGACAATTCTAGGTTTCTCGAGTTATGTAATCAAACAGCATTTGTCTGCACCTAACGTGTACTGAAGTGTGTTTTTAAGGTTAACGTAACGAAGGTCCTGCACACAGATTGCACCTTCTTTCTGTTCCCTTGGGCTCTAAGTAGGTTCTCATTAGTTACCTGTTTTATACACAGCAGTGTTATTCATAATGAGCACATGGCCAGTCATCTTGGGCCGGTACCTCTCAGAACCTCAGTTTCCCAGCTGTAAAATGAGAAAGAACTTTTTCTTTGCAGATGAGAGCTGAGAACAATAGATTCTCTCTTACTGAGCTCACACGACCCACCAGGCTTCAGGGATAAAGCAGAGAGCAGCTCAGGTGTGGTTCACACCTTTAAGGCACTACAGACTAGTGGGAGATAATGTCCATTTCAGTACCTGGAGCATCTGACAGTTCCTCTCAGTTGGATAACGAATGACTGCAGGTATAGAGTGAAGGAGCAAATGAATGAATGAGTGGAGGAAAAATCTTCTCCATTTCATGACTGCTCTTAGCTCTCCCTGTGTTTTCGCTGCTCATCATCTGGGGGACCTGCCCTTCATGCTGACAGTTTAGGGATCGGACCCCCTGGCTGGGCTGGCCTGCCACGCTCTTCAGCCCCGTCACCACCCCCTTCCTCCAGGTCTGATTCTTCTCGAGACCCAGCAGGTTCAGCTCCCTGGGGGAGCAAGAATTACTCACGGTCGCTATCTGCTCATCTCCCTGGCTCTTATCTGGGACATAAACATTTAGGCAAGCACATTAGGCCAAAGCAGGCCAGACACGTGGGAACCAGATCCTTTTGACAAACACCTCTGGGCTTCTCTCGGGTTCGGCCACAGAGGCTATTCGCAGACACTGGCTTGTGTTCATCCGTGCCTCATCCCCAAAGGCCTGGCAGTGCACAGCCGTGGGTCCTGAAAGTTCCAGTCCTCCATTCCAGGACTGGGCGGGTCAGAGTGCTGGGCCTGCGTCTCCCCCACCAGCCAGCTCGGCCAGGCGGAGGCACCCCAACTGGGGCCTCAGTCAATCGGAGTGAGGCGGAGAAATCCTACTTAGACTTCTACTGCCGTGCCCGGGAGATTAGGGGATTCTCTGCAATTTAGATTAATCAACAGATTTTTTCCAGAGGAAAAGGGCGCTGTCACAGAGCATATGGTCCCCCCAGGACAGGCCTTCAAGGCTGTACACCTCCCCCAGCCCAGTGAACGCATGCATGGGGCTCCCATCACAGGTGGGGGACTCACATCCCCAAAGAAGCAAAGGGACTTCCCCTGGGGAACTGACATGAAATGGGCTCTTTGGCGGGGCAGGCCTTACGCTAGGCGCCCCCCGATCTGTCTCCCCCTAACGTCACCCTACCGTAAGAGCTCTGCTCGGTCTTCCCTGGCGGTTCAGCGGTTAAGACTGTGCTTCCACTGCGAGAGGCACAGCTTCTATCCCTGGTCAGGGAACTAAGATCCTGTATGTCGTGTGCAGCGCAGCCAAAAAATTTTAAAAAAGAGAGCAAGAGATGCATGTGCAGCATTATTACCCCCAATGGGGAAACTGAGGCCCTAAGGTATGAAGCCACTTAGGAGTGGTGAGGGGCAGGGCCATATTTTACACCTGGCTCTGGAAAACCTCCAAGTCCCTTCTCTGTGTTCAGCACTACGGGGCCCGTGGAGGGAGGCCGCTTTGAGGAGATAGAGATATAAAGAGAATCCATAACTATAATGTATTTGCATGGATTTCTACCACGTCTGAAGGATTTTCATCTATTTATCGTCTGGTGAAACCACAGCAGCCCTTTGAAGTAAGCAATATAGCTGTTTATTTAACAAATATTTGTGTAGCACTTACTGTGCGCTGGGCACTTTTCTAAGCGCTTCATAAATATTAATGCGTTTAACCTGCATTAAAAGCTCCGTGAATCGGGCTCTGTTATTTTCCTCATTTTGTGAATGAGGAAGCAGAGGCACAGAGAGGGTCGGTAACTGCGTCAAGGCTGACCAGTGAGTGGCTGTCCCCACTCCAGCAGCCCGGCTCGCGGCGCTCCCGGCTCGCTCTGCGGTGGCCTCCACCTTCGGGAGGAGGAGAGGTCAGGCCCAGCGCAGGCAGTGACGGAGCAGGACAGGCTGGGGGCCGAGCTGGGGGCCACCCTCCTTTCCTCTGCCCTGGGTCCGCCAGGCCCCCTGCGCGGTGGGTGCTCTTTGTCTCGTGGCCTGTCTTGATGAGGCTGGGTCCGCTTGAGTGTGTCTGCCCTGGGGTTGCAGCTGAAGTGGAGGCAGCTCTGAGTGACAGGCAGGGGTGAGCGGGATTAGCAGAACTGGAGACTGTCAGTGCCTGAACCCCACACTCGGGCTACGAATCGGCGCGCTTTAAGATCCTTATCTCACCGAGGAAATATCATAATCCCTGCCAGGACATGCCGCCTCCCTTTCTTCTTTTCTGCAGCTTTGTCCTGCTGTTTATCACAGTCTTTCCTTCCGATGCCAGCCCGAGAAGCGGGAGGGAGGGCGGTGGTACTCAGGGGTGTAGGGCCGGGACCCTAGGACGGCCTCTGGCATCGTCACCACTTGCTCTGGGGACTCCCATCGCGGTGGAGCCTGAGACAAGGATGTGGGTGCAGCTGGTTTATTTGGGAAGGACCCCAGGGCTTCCCACGCGGTGCTAGTGGTAAAGAACTTGCCTACCAATACAGGAGACTCAAGAGATACGGGTTCGACCCTTCGGTCGGGAAGATCCCCTGGAGGAGGGCATGGCGACCCCCTCCAGTGTTCTTGGCTGGAGAACCCCATGGACAGAGGAGTCTGGTGGGCTGTAGTCCATGGGGTCACGCAGAGTCAGACACAGCTGAAGAGATTCAGCATGCACGCACGCACGGAGACAGCAACGTGGGAGAGGGCCAGGGAGATGGAAAAAGAAAGGAAGCTGGCACAGCTGTGTCCGGACGGCTGAGAGGCAGCACGGGACAGGCCCCAGGGTCCACCCCCGCCCAGGGCAGGGAGCTGGGGTCTTATCCCGAAGCCCCTATTCCTCATCGAGGAAGGGTCTGTGGGGGCGGGAGGGCTCTGGCCTGACACGCCTGGCTCCATCACCCAGGAGGAGCGGAGCCTCCTTTTGGGTCCGTGCAGGACGGACTCCAGCCCAGCGCCTGCTCCACCCGCCCCCTTACTGGGCTGCTGTCACCACCCCTTCAAGCAAGCGCTCACCGAGAGCCAGGCTCCTGCTCAGGGCCTTCCCTGGGTCATCTCACCTCCATCCCCTTGACATCCCTGTCTGCTCCCTACAGATGAGGAAACTGAGTCAGAGAGAGGGCCACATACAGAGCCTGCGGGAGGGTTGGGATTCAGTCCCCAGATGGCTCTTCTCCTGGTGGCTCAGTGGTAAAGAATCTGCCTGCCAATGCAGGAGACACGAGAGATGCAGATTTAGTCCCTGGATTGGGAAGATCCTCTGGAGTAGGAAATGGCAACCCACTCCAATATTCTTGCTTTCGAAGTCCCATGGGCAGAGGAGCCTGGCGGGCTACAGTCCATGGGGTCACAAAGAGTTGGACACGACTGAGCACGCACACATTACCCCAGTCACTTAGTCATCAAGCGTTTAATAAGGGCTTCCCTGGTGGCTCAGCTGGTAGAGAATCCGCCTGCAATGCGGGAGACCTGCGTTCGATCCCTGGGCTGGGAAGATCCCCTGGCGAAGGGAAAGGTTACCCACTCCAGCATTCTGGCCTGGAGAATCCCATGGACCATATAGTCCATGGGGTCGCAGAGTCGAACACGCCTGAGTGACATTCACCTTCGTGTGCTCAATTCTGGCTGGGGCTTGAAAATCCACATTCATAATCACTGAGTCCTCTTCAAACAAGCTCTCACCCTTTTTGAGTACAGAGACTATGTTTTCTAGATTCTCCTGGATGGTCGCCGTTGCAAGTATTTTTAAAATCCTTTTCAATAAAGACAGTTTCTGACATATATAACCAAATGCACGCTAGTGTTTAAACCCTTGTAAGAACGTTCACATAAATAAATTCACTCTTCCCTTCCCAGTGGGAAAGCCACATCTGACAAGAAATTCTAGTCTGGGTGGGGAAATGTGGTCCTTGAACCAGAGGGAGAGGGCTCTGATTCAGGCTCAGAACCTCGGGCTCTGGAGGGGCCCTGCCTGGCCTGCGTTGGGGTGAGGCCGGGGTCCCCAGCGTGGAACGCACACTGTGGCTGCCGGGTGAGGTGCCTCACCCGCTCTCTGCTTGGCCTCCCATGCTTCTTGCCCTCCTTCCCGTCTTCGTTCTTCATGCTCCCCTTCCCTCCTCTTGGGAGTCGACCCCGTTGGGCAGTGTGGCTCCAGGGTTATGACTGCAGACTCTGGAGCAGAATCCTGGGTTTGAGCCCCATAATGTGCTGGCTGTGAGAACCTGGATGCTCTGGCTTCAGTGTCCTCATCTGTGGTCAGTGTCCAGCCATAGCCCCGTGGCCTTTCTGTCTATCTGAGAGCCAAATCTGCTCTCTGTGAATGCAGTGACCCTCTGCATTCTGGGGGTGGCATCCCTGGCCTGGACACCAGACAGGACAGAAGGAGGGGGAGCTGGTGTTCCTGGAACCAGTCCTCAGCCCAGGAGGGACGGCGGGTGGAGGGGGTGCTCCAGATCCTTGCTTGCGGTGGGATATTCCAGAGAAGCTCAGCGGGCGTGGGCTCCGTGGTGGGAGCTGGTGTGTTAACACAACGGTATCAGCTGCCTTCCCTTCCGCACTCCCTCACTAGTTTCCCGAGTCACCCCCAAAGAGGCTACCTGCGCTTGAATTCTTTTCTGAGTCTGTATCTGGAGGAGCTCAAACCAAGCCCTCATTCTACCTACCTTTGTGGGGATTTCACAAGTACCTGTTGGTCAAACACAGAACTGTGCCTGCATGTGCCTGGCCACAGAAGCAAAGGTCACTGTGATTAGTTCTCCAGTTGGTTGGATACACCAGAGTCTGCACCGTCCCTGGGCCTCGGCTCCTGCTGTTCCCTCTGCTCACTCTTTCCTTCCCTTCCTCGTCACCTGGCTTATGCCAAGACGTCCTTCTGGATTCAGTTCGGAAGTCACCTCTTCTTGGAAGCCTCCCCTGACTACACCTGCGTTTTGCCGGCTGGGGATCCCTCCTCCGCGCCTGTCACGGCGTTTGCACCAAGGGTTATACCCTCCGTGGACTGTCCCTTCTCCCCAGCCGTCCCGTGAGGCCGGAGGCAGCGCTCTTTGCCCTCCGGTTCTCTGCGGAAGTAAGGAGCGGGTGTGCGTGTGACGTGCCTCCCTCTGCTCCCCTCAGCCCCTGGCACGTGTCTGCATGCAGCGGTCACGGACTGATGAAGGCTTGGAGCCCACACAGGAGAGCTGGCTAGGTCTTAGGGCTGCGAACCCCCGACGCCTTTCCCCACTTCCTCCCTCCTCACCACCTCTGCGGTCACCCAGCAGGACAGGACACTGGGGCAACCACGGCTTGAAGAAGGGTGAGCATCCAAGGCGATGGGGATTGGCTTTGGGAGGAAGGGTTAGAAGGACCTTAAAGTCACGGTTTCATCTGGTCAGGAGAAGACAAGAGGGAGAAGGAGGAGGAGTTAACAGCTCTGGAAGCTGCTTTGCTTTGTTCCCATTTATGACGATGATGATGGTTATTCAACGAATAAGATCACCATCTGCCGATGATGATAAAAGGGGATGCAGATTGGTTCTAAAGCAAGAGACACTGCAGCCTGACACAAGATGGAACTTCCCACTCTCTGGTTGAGCAGGGTTGGCTGTCTAATGTCAGCAGGCATTGGATAGAATGAAAGACTCAGGGAATAGAGAGCCTAGAACATAGAGATGCAGACAGAGGAGGAACACTCAGAGACAGAAAGGAGAGAAATGGGGAGAGGCTGAAGCACAGCCGTGGGTCTCCAGCAGCTGCCAGGCCAAAAAGAGCTCAGGACAGGGAGGGGCCTGGCGGGGGAAGGCCTTGCTCCACTGCTGACTTGCTGATTGACTTCAGGCAAGTCACTGCCCCTCTCTGGGCCTCGACTTCCTTATCTGTAAAATGAGGCTATATCGCCAACCAACTTCACCAACTATTGCCTAAGTTACTGAATGGAAATGTGCTTTACACCATTTAAATCACAGCTCATACAGAGGATGAGATGGTGGAATAGCATCACCCACTCAGTGGACATGAGTTTGAGCAAACTCTGATGGATGGTGAGGGACAGGGAAGCCTGGTGTGCTGCAGTCCACGGGGTCGCGAAGAGTTGGACAGGACTTAGAGACTGAGTGAGAACAACAGAAGCACATTTCAGATAAAAAGCAAAACAAGCCAACAGGGTGAGGAGAACAGAAGCAGAAGAGAGGCAGGCATATGCTGTTGCAGACCGTGGCTGGGGACACAGGGAAGCTGCTGGATGAGCAGTGGCCTGCACCTAGCGGGGCTGCCTTGGGGGCGCAGTGGTAAAGAAGGCGCCTGCCAGAGCAGGAGACTCGGGTTTGATCCCTGGGTTGGGCGTTAACTTGGAGAAGGAAATGGCAACCCACTCCAGTATTCTTCCCTGGGAAACCTCATGGACCATGGAGCCTGGTGGGCTACAGTCTCCAGGGTCACAAAAGAATTGGACATGACTCAGCGACTGCATGACCATTTATACCCAGCACTCCACTATGAGGATTCTTTTAATCCTCACAATAGCCTATGTGGGAGGCAGTGTCTCCATTTTACAAATGCGACAGCTGAGGCCCAGAGAGGTCATTTAAAGTATCCAGACTCACACAGCAGCAAGCGGCAGAGTCTGGATTAGAACTCAGGCCTCTCAGAGTCAAAGCCGTGGGTTGTCCCCTTCGCCATATCACCAGAGCTGTGATGGGGAGATGTCCCTCCTGTGTCTTATGGCCTGAAGGCCCTTCTCCCTCTGCCCAAAGTAAAAGATAAGAAGCCCACACCCAGGAAATCCATGGGCCCTCCCTGATCCTGCCCAGAAAGCCCTGCCCCGCCTCCCTTGCCCTCTGGAAGGAGGTGTCACGCCCGTTCTGAGACTTGGTCTCCCACCCAAGGAGACCTCGGCTGAGAAGAAGCTGGGCACGAGCCCAGCAGATGAGATTCCAGCACCGCGGCCAATCCCAGCGGCCTTGCCAGGCAGTGGGCTGTGCTGACTGCTCCACCAACCCTGGGCCTTGTTTGCATATATGCAAATTGAGGGGCTTATTAGCTCTTCTCCCAGATGGGTCAGTCCAGGCCTCAGGCTGACCCCTGCACGGCCCGGTTTGAAGGCTTCACTAACCATGGGGACTAATGTCCTTCCAGATGAGGACTCAGCAGGCGGGGGTGGCCCGTGACCTTGACAGCTGAACGGCTCAACTGGGACCTGGGTGTTTTAATGGGGGTACGGGGGGCTGTGGACCGGGGGACCCCAGGATACCTCAGGGCCTGCCTGGGGCCTTCTCCTCTCTGACCTTGGCCCCACATGGGCCTAGTGACAACAGAGGTCTGCTGTCTAGGTGTCAGGACGCCTGCAGTCTGATGGGCAACTTCAGAAGGGGACCCCGGGCCTGCATCCTGGAGCCCAGCCAGGCAGCCGCTCAGAGAGCAGATATCACTGAGCCTTGTCAGGGCTTCAAGCCTTCCCCCAGCGCCCTCTACCACCAGGGCTGGCTCTTCCACCCTACGGCCGGGCCTCAGGCTGGGCCCCCATCACCCCGCCTGGATCATCTCAGCAGTCTCTCCCACATCCTGCTTCCACTCTCCCCAGCTGCCTCCTCCTCCCTGCAGCCCAGCGGAGTCTTTCAAACTGCAAACCCAACCACCCTCTCCCCTGTTTAAAACTCTTCATGGCTCCCTAGTGCCCAGGCATAAAGCCCCAGCTCCTAACCCATTACATGGGTTTCCAATCCCAGCCTCTCTTTTTCAGTGTCCAGCGCTCTCCCCTCTGCTCCTGCCCCCTGAGCTCCTTGAAGGCAGGACCCAGCGCCGTTGGCTGACATGTCCTCAGAGCTTGGCCCAGAAATCACCTTCTCCAGGAAGCCTTCCTGGATGCTCTCCACTAAATCCTCCTTTTCTGCATTGAGTCCCGTAGGAATCACCTAATGCCGATGAAGAGGTGAGCCTGCAACCTCATTTCTGTGGCTCTATTAAAGGAGTCTGGGGGCTCCCCTGGGGGCTCAGATGGTAAAGAATCCTCCTGCAATGTGGGAGACCCAGGTTCCATCCCTGGATTGGGAAGATCCCCTGGAGGAGGGCATGACAACCCACTCCAGTATTCTTGCCTGGAGAATCCTTGGACAGAGGAGCCTGGTAGACTACAGCCCATGGGGTTGCAGAGACTCAGACTCCACTGAGCGAATAACACTTTGGTTAAAGGAGCCTAGGTTTCTTTCTGGGTGAGAGTCTTGCCTTCTTTGTTAGATGGGGAACTCTCAAATAATACAGGGGTGTGTCTCCTCCATCTGACGAGGGACCTCCCCAGGGAAGGGCTGTATCTATTCCACCAGACATATGGTGCTTCACCACGCCTGGGGCTCTGTCTCCCTACATAGAGGGGGAGCCCTCAGGGTCTGCGGTCCTTGTCACACTCTGATCTAAGGGGAATGTGAGTGTCCATTCTGTCTGATTTTGTTCCATGATGTTTTCACATGGTTGTCTCGGAAAAGACTCACACAGAGGAAGGGAGGCAGGATACAGGGAGTGGTCTGTCCCTGCTCCCTGGGACAGGGCCGCCTCTCAGGAAGTCTGAGGTGAGTGGGAAGAATCAGGGTCCACGGGGGACTCACAGACACCCCTCCTCTTCTCCAGGCCTGGAGCCAGGGCTTCACACCCTCTGCTCCTGATCCAGCCAGGTCCTGCCCAGAGAGGGAGACACTCCCCATTCCTTCCTGCCCAGGTTGGCTGACTCAGAAACAGCTGATTGGGCCCCACTCCCCACCCCAGAGGCAACCTGGCCCGCCTTTCCTTCCACACCTGGTTTCTGCATCTGCTCCATCCTGACTTAGACTAACCTGGGTCTGGAATCTTCTGGAAGCATCTTGGTCCAGTCCCTTAGTCCCCCGAGGAACCCATAAGACATTCTAAGTCTGATGTGAAAAGCCTTCAGTAAATACAGCCATCAGACCACCATAACAGAATGCTCAGGACCCTGCAAAGCAAGAGGAGCCCCTCACCCCATCTGAGGGCTATCAGCAGTGATCTCTCTGCCCTGGAGCCACAGGGAGCCGGACAGACAGGGGCAAGGGCCGCGCTGGAGGAGCGGAGGGCTGGTTCCGGGTGAGGCCAGCGGGGCCTGGTGTGAGACACGTGCGCTCTCAGTGCCTCAGTTTCCCCACCAACGAGGCTGGAGGACCACGCCAGGATACAAGCCCCAGCGAGGGGTTATTATCACAAGTGAATTGTGGGTGCCTCAGGAAACATTCCTTTCTGCTGTTTTGAATTATCTGACTTTTAAAAAAATAATTTTTTTTCTTCTACCACAAAAGTAACACCCAGAAGCTGGAGACAATTTGGAGCATTTAGAAAGGCATAGAAAGGAGAACGCCACCGCTCAGATGACCGCTGTGAACTCCGTGGTGATTATCCCGCCAGACGCTTCTGTGCTTGGAGACAGAGAATTCTGGAGGAGAAACAGAAAGGATTTTATGTGAAATTGTTTTTAAAGTTACCATGGGCTTAAGTTTTTGTGGGGAGATGGCAGCTTCTTGCCTTTGTTCCCTGACCCTTGCGTGGGTACCTGAAAGCTGCCCATTACCCTGTTTTTGCCACCAATTTCCTCGATTCATACTCCCTATAAACCACCACAGGGAACTTTATAGACCCACAAAGGCATTCAAAGTTAATGGCGAAACCAACCATGTGAAAACTCTGCCGTAAAATCCGCCTCCCTCCTCTCCCCAGAGCCTGAGTGCCCCTGTCCCTCCCAGGTCCCTGGAGGCTGCCCGTTCTCTGCTGCCCGAGCGGCACCAGGTCCTGGGACAGGGGACGGGGTGGGAGGCAGGGAGAGAGTCCTCGCGGTGACCTTCCCGCTGCCAGGGCACGGAGCACGCACACGCCCTTCCCGGCACAACACGGAGGCAATAAATACCGGGGCTGTAATTTATGTAGATGTTTTGGAGTCCAAACAGAAGGGCAGGAAGGGGCTAATGAAATGACATCCCTCATGTCAGCTTCTCGGGGCAGGGAGCAGAGCAGGTTCATGGCATGTGGGGGCACCTGCCAGCTTGAGGATGGAGCTTAGATCAATCCCACCGCTGCCCTTGGGCGCCCCGGCTGAGGTCAAGGCTCTGTCAGGGGATGGATCCCATGATGGGGAAGAGAATACAGCCATACAGCCACTCTGATATTCATCCCTTCAATAAATATTTCCAGGCTCCAGTTCCATCTCTTTTCCAAGCCCTCCCAGGCGGAAAGGGAAAGACTCTGCCCAGCTTGGTCCTTTAGGGGAGAAATGTGTGGCTTCTGCCAGAGCAGTGACCAAAGCGTGGACGTGACCCTGAACTTGCCGCTGCTGTGTGGCCTTGGACAAATCGTTTGCCATCTCTGATCCTGTTTGGCTATCCATCTACTAGAGAAAACAAGAGTATCATAAGAACTGAGTGCTATACCACAAGGAATGGGCCGAGGGGAGGGCGTGATAAAGGGCAGTTTCTCCCCACTCTCCGTCCTGTTTCCAACTTCTTGCAAGCTGTGAAGGAGCACAGAACCGCAGAACCCTCGCCTCTTTGTCTCCGAGTCCCTGTCTGGAAGCTCTGGACCGGGCAGGCTTAATCAGTTTGGGTCCTGCCCTTCCCTCTCTTTTGGGAGAAGAGGCTGGTGGGGTGCGGGGAAGGGGATGGGGATTATAGAGGAGGTGGGCCTCTCTGATCTGCTCTGGGCCCTTAACTGGCTCAGCAGGTGACCGTGGCTATCACTGCTTCTCTCTGGAGGGGCTGGATTGGAGCCCTTGTCCTTTCTCAGGGTCCTTTGGGCAGCATCACCCCAGGGCAGGGAGGGGAGCTGATGCTGAGCGGTGGGGCCGCCCCTCCCCCAGCTCCTCCACAGCCCTGCCACAGCCCCGCGCGGGGCGGGGGGCGGAGGGGGTTAGAAATACCTGCCTGTGTCCCCGTGGGAGAGGCCAACTATAGGATCGTTCCTTCAGCCTTGTTTGGCGGGTGAGGAGATGACCTGCTTTCCGGCCAAGGTCGGAGCCACAGAAGGTCTCAGGTGGGACCAGAATTTGGCCCAACAGAATTCAATCTCTCGGCCCCAAGCCCGTTCCCGGCTCTCTATCTATATAGTAGGTTCACGTTTCTGTGAGGGGCCGGGTGACATGACCCCTGATTAATAAATGGAGCAAGCAAGGCTCACAGAGGTTAGACGATTTACTCAGGGTCAGAAATAAAGCATGTCTCCCAGCAGACACCAAAAAAGAGAGAGAGAGGGAGAATCACCCATGGTTTCTCTCCTCTTACTTTGCACGTTTGGTCGAAGAACACGTCCCGGGCTGCTTTTCCCCCAGCACCACCCAGACCTGGCTGCCGCTGCCTCCCCCAGTCCAGGCCATCGCCCTGTCTGCCAGGGCCCCCAGCTGGTCTCTGTGACTGCCGCCCTCACATGCCTCCTTGAGTGCCTCAAAGAATCCTGAGAGCTGTTATTAATATGTAAATCAGGCTGAATCACTCCCAGGCTTAAAACCCTCCCAGGTCTGCCATCCTACTTGGAGTCAAATCCCCATCCTGCCTTGCCTGCTCGGGTGGGACCACCTCTCTCCCGCCGTGTCAAGCTCTCTTCACGCCCCTGCTGCTCCGGCCACACTGGCCTCCTGGCTTTCTTCTGGGTGTGCAGGGAGCTGGCCGGCCCGTGGGCCTTTGAACTTGGAGTTTCTCTGCTCGGATCGCCCTTCACAGCATCATCCCATGGTTGCCGCCTTGTCTTTTCCCTCTTGCAAGACTCAGAGTAAGTCAAACGGACTAGGACCTGCCTTCCCTGGCCCTAGTCGTTGAAATGTATCCTTCCCCCGCGTTCTCTCTATTAATACATTTGAATCATCCTTCAGGGTACTTCTCAATGTCCCTAAGAATTCCGTCCGGTCATTTCTCTGCTTGTTCATCATCTGATTCTTTGCTAGCACATATAATTATTACTATTGAAAAACGTGTACCTCCTACATGCCAGGACTGTTCTAGGTTTTTAGACACGATTCATTTAAATTCACAGCACCTCTGTGAGACTTCAGTTCACTCAGTCATGTCTGACTCTTTGTGACCCCATGGACTGCAGCACGCCAGGCTTCCCTGTCCATCACCAACTCCCAGAGTTTACCCAAACTCATCTCCATTGAGTCTGTGATGCCATCCAACCATCTCATCTTCTGTGGTCCCCTTCTCCTCCTGCCTTCAATCTTTCCCAGCATCAGGGTCTTTTCAAATGAGTCAGTTCTTCTCATCAGGTGGCCAAAGTATTGGAGTTTCAACCCCAGCATCAGTCCTTCCAGTGAATATTCAGGACTGATTCCTTTAGGATGGACTGGTTGGATCTCCTATAGTCCAACAGACTCTCAAGAGTCTTCTCCAACACCACAGTTCAAAAGCATCAATTCTTCAGTGTTCAGCTTTCTTTATACTCCAACTCTCACATCCATACATGACTACTGGAAAAACCATAGCCTTAACTAGAAGGACCTTTATTGACAAAGTAACGCCTCTGCTTTTCAATATGCTGTCTAGGTTTGTCATGACTTTCCTCCCAAGGAATAAGCGTCTTTTAATTTCATGGCTGGAGTCACCGTCTACAGTGATTTTGGAACCCCCCAAAATAAAGTCTGTCACTGTTTCCACTGCTTCCCCATCTGTTTGCCATGAAGTGATGGTACCAGATGTCATGATCTTAGTTTTCTGAATGTTGAGTTTTAAGCCAACTTTTTCACTCTCCTCTTTCACTGTCATCAAGAGGCTCTTTAGTTCTTCACTTTCTGCCATATGGGTGGTGTCATACGCATATCTGAGGTTATTGATATTTCTCCCCGCAATCTTGATTCCAGCTTGTGCATCTTCTAACCAAGTGTTTCTCCTGATGTACTCTGCATATAAATTAAATAAGCAGGGTGACAATATACAGCCTTCATGCACTCCTTTTCCTATTTGGAACCAGTCTGTTGTTCCATGTCCAGTTCTAACTGTTGCTTCCTGACCTGCATACAGGTTTCTCAAGAGGCAGGTCAGGTGGTCTGGTATTCCCATGTCTTTCAGAATTTTCCACAGTTTATTGTGATCCACACAGTCAAAGGCTTTGGCATAGTCAATAAAGCAGAAATAGATGTTTTTCTGGAACTCTCTTGCTTTTTCTATTACCCAACGGATGTTGGCAATTTGATCTCTGGTTCCTCTGCCTTTTCTAAAACCAGCTTGAACATCTGCAAGTTCACGGTTCACGTATTGCTGAAGCCTGGCTTGGAGAATTTTGAGCATTACTTTACTAGTGTGTGAGAAGAGTGCAATTGTGCGGTAGTTTGAGCATTCTTTGGCATTGCCTTTCTTTGGGATTGGAATGAAAACTGACCTTTTCCAGTCCTGTGGCCACTGCTGAGTTTTCCAAATTTGCTGGCATATTGAGTGCAGCACTTTCACAGCATCATCTTCCAGGATTTGAAATAGCTCAACTGGAATGCCATCACCTCCACTAGCTTTGTTCGTAGTGATGCTTTCTAAGGCCCACTTGACTTCACATTCCAGGATGTCTGGCTCTAGGTCAGTGATCACACCATCGTGATTATCTGGGTCGTGAAGATCTTTTTTGTACAGTTCTTCTGTGTATTCTTGCCACCTCTTCTTAATATCTTCTGCTTCTGTTAGGTCCACACAATTTCTGCCCTTTATTGAGCCCATCTTTGCATGGAATGTTCCTTTGGTATCTATAATTTTCTTGAAGAGCTCTCTAGTCTTTCCCATTCTATTATTTTCCTCTATTTCTTTGCTTTGATCACTGAGGGAGGCTTTCTTATCTCTTCTTGCTATTCTTTGGAACTCTGCATTCAGATGGGTATATCTTTCCTTTTCTCCTTTGCTTTTCGCTTCTCTTCTTTTCACAGCTATTTGTAAGGCCTCCTCAGACAGCCATTTTGCTTTTTTGCATTTTTCTTGGGCATGGTTTTGATCCCTGCCTCCTGTACAATGTCACAAACCTCCATCTATAGTTCATCAGGCACTCTATCTATCAGATCTAATCCCTTGAATCTATTGTCACTTCCACTGTATAATCATAAGGGATTTTATTTAGGTCATACCTGAATGGTCTAGTGGTTTTCCCCACTTTCTTCAATCAGTCTAAATTTGGCAATAAGGAGTTCATGATCTGAGCCACAGTCAGCTCCTGGTCTTGTTTTTGCTGACTGTATAGAGCTTCTCCATCTTTGGCTGCAAAGAATATAATCAATCTGACTTCAGTGTTGACCATCTGGTGATGTCCATGTGTAGAGTCTTCTCTTGTGTTGTTGGAAGAGGGTGTTTGCTATGACCAGTGCGTTCTCTTGGCAGAACTCTATTAGCCTTTATCCTGCTTCATTCTGTACCCCAAGGCCAAATTTACCTGTTACTCCAAATATCTCTTAACTTCCTACTTTTGCATTCCAGTCCCCTATAATGAAAAGGACATCTTTTTTGGGTGATAGTTCTAGAAGGTCTTGTAGGTCTTCATAGAACCGTTCAACTTCAGATTCTTCAGCGTTACTGGTTGGGGCATAGACTTGGATTACCGTGATATTGAATGGTTTGCCTTGGAAACGAACAGAGATCCTTCTGTCGTTTTTGAGATTGCATCCAAGTACTGCATTTCGGACTCTTTTGTTGACCATGATGGCTACTCCATTTCTTCTAAGGTATTCCTGCCCACAGTAGTAGATATAATGGTCATCTGAGTTAAATTCACCCATTCCAGTCCATTTCAGTTCGCTGATTCCTAGAATGTTGACATTCACTCTTGCCATCTCCTGTTTGACCACTTCCAATTTGCCTTGATTCATGGACCTGACATTCCAGGTTCCTGTGCAATATTGCTCTTTACAGCATCGGACCTTGCTTCCATCACCAGTCACATCCACAACTGGGTGTTGTTTTTGCTTTGGCTCCATCCCTTCATTCTTTCTGGAGTTATTTCTCCACTGATCTCCTGTAGCATATTGGGCACCTACCAACCTGGGGAGTTCCTCTTTCAATGTCCTATCTTTTTGCCTTT